>NC_057805.1:425453403-425702864 GCF_018294505.1 Triticum aestivum
AGTCGGCGCCGGGCAGGAGGCGGATGGGCCGGGCGGCAGCCGGCGGTTGAGGCCACGGGGGCACGCGCAGGCGGAGGAGCTCGGGCGTGGCCCGACTCTGGTGCTCGTGCGGAGTAGGAGGAGGCCGGGGCTGCCCGCTGGAGCAAAGCGAGGCAATGTATGGCTAGTGTACGGGATATGGTATGAGTAGCGTATGGCTACGGATGGAGCAGCAAACGCGCACTCCAGCCCGAGCTAGGCGCAGCCCGGAGGGGAGCGGACGCGGGCGACATGGCATGGCGCGCGCACCGATACGGCCGACCGAAGCGAGGCACCGCACGCGCGGCGCGTGCGCGGACGGACGATCGGCGTTGCAATGGTCATGATGACGAAGGCGGCGAGGCCTACGACGAGGACGCGCCGTCCCGCGCGGCCGCTCCGGGGGCGGGTCGAAGTCGAGCCCCCGAGCGCTACCGGAGAAACGGCGCGATGCCGCGGCGGTGATGGCGAAGATGGTCCCGACGGCGAGGACGCGCCGCCCCTCGCGGCCATTCCGAGGGCATGTCGATATCGAGCCCTCGACCGCTATCGGAGGGACGACGCGACGCCGCGGTGGCAATGGCGAAGATGGTCCTGCCCGGACTGCGAAACCAGCAGCAGCGCGGTAGCATAGTACCGCACCACGATGGGCGCCAACTGTCGTGGTATTCTCACGGGGGGGTGTGAGTCGACAGATGCCACAAGGGCTTTGTGTGAGGGTAAGACTGCTGCTGATAGGACCGGGAGCGGGTATGCGAGTAGCACGTGTTAGTTTACCCAGGTTCGGGGCTCTCCGGAGAGATAATACCCCTACTCCTGCTGTCTCAGTATATATATCTGGGGTGTACATCGGACAATACAAAGTGCTCCTAGAGCTGTATCTGGGGCAGTGCCATGGGCATCTGGCCCCATATATGCATGCACAAAGCATGCTTTAGTGGCCGGCCATGAGCATGGCCGCATGTGGTGCTTGGGCATGCTTGCCCGTGGGAATGGATGGATGGATGGCTAGCTAGCTCTCTTGCTAGCTAGCTTGCTTGTTGTGTGCGTGTGAGTCCCTTTTCATGGATGGATGGATGTGTGTCTCCTTTTATAGTGTGAGGTAGCTTTGTATCTAAGCTATGTGGAGGTATGGGAGCAAGGCATGGTGCATGTCATGCTTGTCCCCTAGGTCACTTCATGAATAGTGCCAGGGGACAAGTGACACTGTACATGACGGTGTCGCGGTACGGTTGTCTTGTCCGCGGTATGGCCATCTCGTCGGGGTCTTGTCGATGCCGGGTCGGACTGCAGTCGGCAGCCGGCTAGTCGGTGCAGTTGGTCAGCTGGCAGCCGGCCGGGTGGAGCAGTCGGACGGGGAGCCGGCAGGAGCGGCCGGGCAGTCGGACTGAGGGGCTTTTCTAGCCCCGATGTCTTGAAATATTGTCTTGCCGTCTTCGGGATACCCGTGTCCAATTACTCCGACAAAGAGAAAGTATGTTAGCTTATGCCTCTCCCTCATATGAAATTGCAATAGTGATTACCGGTCTTGTTAACGATTGCCTAGGATAATTCCGCACACCGACCCATCATTATTCCACACTCGCTATTAATAATATTTAGTAATATATTCTAACTTTTTTTTGAATATTTACTGTGAGGCAAAGCCCTACAGCCCTTTATTATATAAAGAACCACTGTACAAGTAAAACAGACTATACAAAGAAGAAAAACAAAAGGGGAAAGAGTCTACCTATTTGCTAACTAACTGTACTTGCTTTACAACAAAGAAGCAATCCAAGCCAAAAGCTTTGGCTTGTTACAGTCCTTCACCCTGTGAGCAAGCAAAGAAATATCATGGATGAAATTACACTTCCAAGCACTGAAAGTAGCTCTCTCAGCTCTGAAAATTCTGCCATTTCGCATAATCCAAATATTCCATGCTGCTGTTAGTATAACTTCAACGAAGAAAGGGTGTGTGAAGTTGGACCTGGCGTGCAAGAGACATTGCAGGATATCTGAACCTCCAGACCAATCAATACCCAAATAGTTCCAGATTCTACAGCTGAAGGTGCAGTTAAAAAAAAGATGTATCCTATTCTCATACGCCAACTCACTGCAGATGAGACAAAGATTGTCATCCTGATTTGAGCGCCAGTGTCTCCTAACCAGCATATGCTTGGTGTTAAGTCTGTCAAAGAACAAAAGCCAGCCAAACACCTTGATCTTCATGGTGCACTTACTCTGCCAAAGCCATTTACAGGGTTGTATTGTAGGCAAGTGGGAGTGCATGATCCTGTAAAAACTTTTGGCAGTATACCCTCCTGATTGACCAGGCCATATCCAAACATCAGGTATGGTGGGGTCTCTGTCTAACTGCATGATCCAATTTTCCAATATGTGCAACTCAGCAGCAGCTTCCCGAGAAAGAGGCAGATAAAACATGGAAAAGAGATCCTGGGATTGGAGAAATTCCCTCACAGAGATCCTGTCATTATTGACAAAAGAAAACAACCTTGGCAATCTCCAACAGAGGGGTCTAGCAGAGCCCCCAATGTGCCAGGAATTAGTCCAGAAAAGAGCAGAATCACCCATGTTGATGTGAACTGATGCAATAGCAGTGTAAGCCTCATGCAGCTTCAGAATATCTCTCCACCAGAAAGATCCAGCGGTAGCTATTGCCTGTGGGACCCCATGATCATAGTAGCTATTCCATATCAGGGTCACCCAAGGAACATCAACCTTGTTATAGAATTTGTGGAGATGCTTGAGAAGCAGTCCTTTGTTCTGGATGTTCAGATTAATAATGCCCAAACCACCCTTATCTCTTGGCCTGCAAACGAGCTCCCAAGCAGCCAGTGACTGTTTTGGAACATCACTATTACCCCTCCAAAGGCATTGCCTGAAGATCCTGTCCAGTTGCTTAATGATCCCGGCTGGGATATTGAGGCTACACAGAAAGTATATTGGCAGAGAGGTCAGGACAGAGGTGAGAAGCTGTAATCGAGAACCTTGATTCAGCATAGAAGAGCTTGCAGTTAATCTCCTTTCAAGACTGTCAACTAAGGGCATGAGGTCAATGATCCTTGGCCTCGTAGTTCCCAAAGGCAATCCAAGATAAGTAAATGGAAGCTGGCCAATTTTACAACCGAGAATAGCAGCAAGTCTGTCAGCATCCTCGATCGTCATATTGAGTGGGATCATTGAGGATTTAGCAAAGTTAACCTTTAAACCAATGGATTGTTGAAATGTAAGAAGCATATTCTTGAGGGCAACAAGCTCAGCATCCTTAGCCGCAAGAAATAGGATCGTGTCATCTGCATATTGGATGATGGGAAAATCCCTGTCATGTGTCTGAAGAGGCAAAGAGAGTGTGCCAGACGCTAGCATTTGATTGACCACAGATTGCAACAGGTCGGCTGCGATGACGAACAACAGAGGAGAGAGTGGATCACCCTGCCTTACACCACACTTACACAAGAATTGCTTTCCAGGAATGCCATTTAACAGCACAGACGAAGAACCTGTAGACAACAGCTGTTTAACCCAAAGAACCCATTTGGCATCAAACCCTTTATGCTGCAACATCTGAAGAATAACCTCATGCTCAACTATGTCAAAGGCCTTAGCAAAGTCCAACTTAAGGATTACAATTGGACGCTTGGATTGCTTACATTGGTGAATATACTCAAAGCTCCAGGCCAGACAATCCTGAATCGACCGACCCTTGAGGAACCCATACTGATTTTTGTGGATGCACTTAAGGATCACCCGCTGCAATCTGTTGGCCAGTAATTTTGTTAGGAATTTAAGACATGTGTTGGTGAGGGAAATTGGTCGGAAATCATCCGGTCCTTCTGGTGACATGATTTTGGGTATGAGCGTAATGAGGGAGGAGTTGATATTTTCCAACGAAAGCTTCCCCTCATAAAAAGCCCGAATCATCCTCAAGAAATCCCCCTCAATTATAGGCCAACAGCGCTTGACGAACATCCCATTAAAGCCATCTGGGCCATGTGCCCGATCCGCCGGCAAATCCTTCAAAACTTTGTGAATTTCTTCATCAGAAAAAGGCAAGGATAGCTCCTCCAGCCCCGGGATGGGTTGGATTAAATTATTCAAATCAAAGACCATAGAGATCCCTTGGGCCTGGCCCATCCTAGATTTGAAAGAGGCCCAAAGGATTCCCGCCATCTGAGCATGATCAGTCACTGGATCAAGCATGGAGCTGGTTTTCAGACTGGAGATGGAGTTTCTCCTCATACGCTCGGAGGCCATGGCATGAAAAAAAATTTGAATTCTCCTCACCAACCTTGATGTACCTAATAGTGCACCGCTGTTTCCAATATATATAGTGAAGTTTTAACAGATGTTCATAGTGAAACTTCACGATTTTCCGGAAATTGAATTCCGGCCGTGTTAAAGGTCGTACTTCCTCCAGCTGATCAAAGTGCAGAATCACCTTTGAACAATCAACAGTAAGCTTTTTGATGTACGATAATTTTTTGCTCCAAATTTTCAAATCGTACCGCAGTCGCTTAAATTTCCTTGTGATAACCGCGGAAGCAGAAAGATCAGAGAAAACAGGTGCATTCCAGGACTTGGAGACACAATCCATGAACCCCGGCATATCCAACCAGAAATTTTCAGACCAAAAAATCTTGGCCGCGGGAATGGTAGTGTCAATGGACACCACACAAGGCACGTGGTCGGAGGAAGTTCTGGCTAGTGGTGTAACCACGGTGTTTGGGTAGTGTGAAATCCAATCAGCAGTAGTGAAGAACCAATCGAGTTGCTCAAGCAGGGGGTTCTGCTGCATATTAGACCTGGTAAAGCTCCGGCCCTTCAAGGGCAGCTCCAAAAGACCCAGGTGACCAATTATTTCGTTGAATAGAAATATATCATTGGTATCACCACCCAGAAGGTTTCGGTTCTCCAAAGATCTGATGAAATTAAAGTCCCCCAACAAGAGCCAATTTTCATCCGGGGGGATTTGTAGGTGATAAAGCCAACTAACAAAATCATCCCTAGGCTGGCCCTCACAAGGTTCTAACTTTATGATAACAGCACCTACTTTTAAGTTTTAGCTCTCCGATATCATGCAAAGTTATCATCTTCATACCCACAACGTAGGTTTATTTCTTGTTTCTAGTTGGAAGCAAATGTTCGGTGTACGTAGAGTCGTATCAGTGGCAGATAGGACTTGAGAGAATATTGATCTTACCTTTAGCTCCTTGTGGGTTCGACACTCCATACTTATCACTTCCACCTTTGGGAATTGCTATGATGATTCCCTGCACTTGGGGATTATCAGTAGTGTCATAGATCACTTCATTTATTATGTTGTACACTCATCTTTTCTTGGGGAGCGCTATGTTACCACTTCTCATTAACTACATGCCACATAAGCAAAAATTTCTTGGAATGCGCCATGTTACTAGCTAAGTTACTCCCACTATGACTAGCCTAATTAACAACATAAATAATGTGCCAGTTGGACAAATATGATTGGAGATGGAGATGGAGATGGAATTTTACGTAAACACGGATATGCATGTCTATGTCTATGTGTGTGTGTGCGACGACTCTCGCGACCTGGAAGCGGGGGCGTGTTTTTGATCGAGTTTTCTTTCTTGGTACATTAAAAAAAATTGTCCGCCAGCTTTCGTTTCTTTTTTTCGGGAACGCGCGTATTCTATTTAAAACCACTGTTATGGAGAGATTTTTTTACTCCATTGTATATATAGCATCTTGTTTGATAGGGTTTCTCACCTCTCGCTCTCTCGCCCTCTCCATATCAAAACAAAATGACAGTGACCACTCTATCTCTCTCCTCACCGGTGTCGGTGTCAAAATCGGCGGATCTCGGGTAGGGGGTCCCGAACTGTGCGTCTAAGGTCGATGGTAACAGGAGACGGGGGACACGATGTTTACCCAGGTTCGGGCCCTCTCTATCGAGGTAATACCCTACTTCCTGCTTGATTGATCTTGATGAATATGAGTATTACAAGAGTTGATCTACCACGAGATCGTAATGGCTAAAACCCTATAAGTCTAGCCTGTATGATTATGATTGCCTCTACAGACTAAACCCTCCAGTTTATATAGACACCAGAGGGGACTAGGGTTGTACAAAGTCGGTTACAAAGAAAGGAATCTTCATATCCGAACGCCAAGCTTGCCATCCACGCCAAGGAGAGTCCCATCCGGACACGGGAGAGAGTCTTCGGTCTTGTATCTTCTCAGCCCACCAGTCCGGCCCATGTCCAACAGGTCGGACGCCTGAGGACCCCTTAATCCAGGACTCCCTCAGTAGCCCCTAAACCAGGCTTCAATGACGAGGTGTCCGCCGCGCAGATTGTCTTCGGCATTACAAGGCGGGTTCCTTCTCCGAATACTCCAAAATAGTCTTCGAACACAAGAATCGTGCCTGGCTCTGCAAAACAACTACCACACACAACCGCAGAGAGTATAGTATTTCACGAGTCCAATCAGCTGACAACTTTTGTAACGCGACATCACGTCCTTGCTCGGTCATTATTTCGAACCGTTTTTTCTAGCCTGCCGCTCCACATTTCGAGATGCGGTTTATTGGCGCGTCTTGTCGAAGCAGAGATCGTGTCCCCTTATTGCCGGATTCTCATCAATACGGGTGTGGGTAACCCAACCGCTCCGTTCGCATGATTCCTTGGGAGTAGGCAGGTTTTAAGGCCTAGGAGGAGGCATTTGATATCCATCGCCTTTATAAAGGGGCACAGACCCGTCTTTCTCCTCTACGCCAACCCTTTCCTCAACCTTTCCAACCTCGAGTTCCAGCACCCAATGTTCAATTTAATTGCTCCGAGCCTCGCAGTCATGTCCGGACCCAAACCTCAAGGCTGGTGGGTGGCCTCCTCTGTCACAGAGGAGGATATCGCGAAGCTCCGGGCGGCAAGATACCTGACCGCGGAAATCGCCCACAGGCTTCCTGCTCAAGGGCAGGTTATTCCTACTCCCAGATCCGGCGAGAGGGTCGTATTGGTCTCCCACTTCCTCCGAGGGCTAGGGTTCTCTCATCATCCCTTCGTCCGAGGGATCATGTTCTATTACGGGCTCGATTTTCACGATCTAGCTCCAGACTCCTTTCTTCACATCTCGGCGTTCATCGTCATGTGTGAGGCCTTTCTCCGTATTCCCCCACATTTCGGCTTGTGGCTCAAGACTTTTAATGTGAAGCCGAAGGTAGTCGATGGGAAACAAGCGGAGTGTGGTGGTGCTACGGTGAGCAAACTGACCAATACTCCTTGGCCAAAAGGCTCCTTCACAGAAACTTCCCACCTATGGCAGCGGGAGTGGTTTTACATCACTAAACCCCGTGGTACCAAGTGGGCAGCTACACCTGCGTTCTGATCTGGCCCTCCATTACGGCTTGCATCATGGATTAAAAAGTGGCTAGACTGGGGATCAATTGACGAAGTGCAGAAGCTACAAAGCCGCATCCGGAGCCTTATTGAAAAGGACACCGGCCTCATCAATGTAATCCAAGTAATGCTAGTCCGCCGGGTCCAACCGTGCCAACGACGGCCTCTCCGCATGTGGGAGTTCAATCCGGAAGGACCACGAACCCTTCAGTACTTCTTCCGCACAACGCACAGAGGAATGTGGAAGTTATTCTTCGGGGCACGAAAACAGTGGCCGGATACCACCGAGGACATTGGCCTCGACTGCAACCATCCAGATACCTCGGTAAGCACTCGACTCCTGAACACAGCTTAGTTAAAATATCCCGATATACTGAGAAAATCATCTTCGACCAGGGCTGGATGAAGAAGGTGGAAAGAATTAGGTGTTCGGCCCCTCTCCCCGAAGACTCAGCTGATCCTGTGTTAACAAGGATGCTGGCTCCGGCGCCATATCAAGTGTCGGTGAAAGAGGACAAGGAGGAGAGCAAGAAGGCCAAAGGTGGCCTCCATTCTGAAGGTACACCAGAAACTATGTCCGGGGAGATTGGAACTCCCTCTTCCGAACACAAAAGAGAAGGGGAAACTGACATCCCTCCTCCCCATGGGAAGAAGAGGACCGCCTCCGAAGATTTGGAGGTAAAGTCTCCTAAGTGAGGGAAGATGTCCCTGTCAGGTGGTTCGGGTTCGTAAGATGACGCTAACGCGCAGTTCCTTCGTAAGGACAAGCCCTCAGCCGAATCGTAAGTGAACAGGGGTGTCCTAAAAATATCATGTTCCTTTCTGGTTACAAGGGTAACATCTAAAATATATGTTTGCAGTCCGGCACACAGTCTTCCTCAACAGTCCTCCTCCTCGCGGGATCTTCTTCCGAAGATGATGGAAAGCGAGATGCCTCCACAGACCTCCCCGCCCAATAGGGTAGACGACTCCGAGCTGTCATCCCGGAGGATCTCTCCCGATCAACAAGTGGTGCGAGGGACAATGAAGACTACGCTCGAAGGTGATACTTCGGCCGTCAAGGGTCCGGGGCGTGCCGCCCCTACGGGGACCAACAATAAAGGCCCTGGACTATCCGGTTCACAGCCGGAGACGACTCTAGGGTCGAGTAAACCTATCCCTTCGAAGGGAGTCCGTACTCCCGCAGCCGCTTCTAGGAATCCGGAGGCGCCAGATACGTTGATGGGATGTTGCAACATGCGTCCGTCTTAGAGGAACATCATACCTTAATGGGTACAGTAGTTGAGAGGATTCTTTCTGCGAGAAGCAGATTAAATGAAGCCTTCATGGGCCTGCTAAGAGGCTTCGAGGTATGTAATGTAATATCTTTAATTGCACTTCTACGTGGAAAATGCACCTGTGTATAGATAGTAGCCCCTGAGACTCTGGTTGGCATCCAAAGGGAGGCGATCAGAGGATCAAAAAAAGATATGCCCAGGGAATAATCTGATTAATTGGAACACAGGCTGTTACATCCATGGCGACTGCCCAAGCTACAGAGGTTGCAGATCTGAAGCAGAAACTTGATGTGGCGGATGATGACATCACGCTTATTAACAGGCGGCTTGACGAGGCGCAAGGTATGTCTTGGGGCAGTCAGTATATCTAAGTATGATAATATGAGCATGACGCTGAGAATTGTATACTGAGATATGCATAACTACAGATACTGCGGCCGCGGTTGAGATCCTTCGGGCTGAGCTTGCCCGGGCCAAGGAGCGAGCCAGAATGAGTAATGCGGCTGTCGAGAAGGTAGCTGCTGAGTTGAAGGCTGAACAGGATGCTCGGCACCAATGCGAGGAGAGAATATCTACCATGGCGCTCGAGCTAAAGGATGCCACTATCCGATGCGAATTCCTTGAGAAGGATAACAAAGCCAGAACGGCTGATCTCGACAAGGCCTTACAAGAGGCGAGAGAAGCACGGTCTGAGTCTAGAGCGGCTCGGGACGAGATCCGGCATGCTGGGGAGATCGCGGCCTGTAAGCCCTTCTTATTACAAACTAAATTCGGATATCCGAAGTATGCCCCGCATAATCAAATGTGGAGTTCTCCAGACGCATTATTGGACTTGCCGAAGAGTGTCTCCGATGCGACGCAGTTTTTCCAAGCGCAAGAAGGACATGCAACGGAAAAGCTTTTCGGGTCACAATTCAGCATGCCAAAGCGTCCGCTGTTGCTGAATGAACAGATGGCCCAGTGGGCCGAGCTCCGCAAGATATCCGGATCTGCCATGAAGGACATCGTGGTCCGGCTGTGGCTGACTGAGCCAATTCCGAATAGTTATTTCGGTTTGGTGCAGCGACTTGTTGATGCGGTGTTGCGTATCGACACCGTTAAGCGATCAACGTGCATTGAAGGTGCACGGATGGCCTTTGCCCGCGTCAAGACGTACTGGGCGAAGATGAAGGCCACCCATATTGCAGCAAAGAGTCCACCCTAGGGCAAGGACCATCACAAGCCAGAGCATTATTTTGAAAATGTCCTAGAGGGTGCCCGCTTAATAGAGGGTCAGTGCTCGAAGGATATGATGTTCGAGTGAATGTACCAAAATTGTAAAAACAATATTTCTGATATATTAAGGCTATGTTGTTTATACTTTTGCCTGAAAGTTTTGGTTCCTCCTATGCGGCTGTTTTTTGTATAATCTGAAAGTTTACCAGTCGTCGGCTTTGGCCCCCTTGCATATAATACGGGGGTGTTCGGAAAAGCACTTGATCACTCTTGACCCAACATCTTGGTCCGTGAAGGAGGTGTCAATGCGGCGAACCAGGCAATCGTACTATAGGGCTTTAACACTTTCACTTAGCCATAGGAGTTTGACGGTGGGTCTACCATATAGCCCCTGGTATGTACGCGGTCATCCAAATACGGTGCGTTACATAGGTGACCAGAAGAACGGTCCTTCGTGTAATACGGATAGAATCGTGAAGGATTCTGATGAGTCATCGAGTGGTTGACCTGCTCTCGCCGCATCATGACAATCAGTTTTCGGCTTTCTCTACTGAGGTGCTTGACCAGATGAACCGGAAACACAATCTCAGTAGTTCTCCCTTTACTACCCTAGCCGATAGGGCGGAACGTAAGGTAGTAAGCACAGGAGCCGGGAAACCCAACTATTGACCAAAGACATGATTCGGAGCTGATGCATATAAGGCCAAACTCGAGACGCCGAAGTGTGCTAAAAAGCTGTTCGGACTTGTCGGCAACTCATATGTTCCCGTATCGAGCCCCTGGCAATTTGTGTCGAGGTGCGTGTGTGAAACAACCGAAGAAGCAAAATTCAGCACGTAGAGAAAGCGGATACTGAATACGGGTTATGTTCACTGAAATCTGAGTGACACATCAAACGCGATCTTACAGATTATAACGCCACTACCCTGCCTATTTGACATGCCGGGGGTCGAAGGCTGAGGAAAAAAGGCACTTTACAGGTTTGAAATAAAGAGTGTGGTCTTACAAAAATTATTTGGACCTCCTATCGCACGTCTGCGCTGCCTTGCCTCGGCGAAAGGACTCCTTAGCAGGAATAGCCTTTGGTTATTTATACAAAGCTGAACTCAGAAAGAGTCTGTAAGATGACCAGGCTTTGAGTCACCTGTGGTAAAAGATAAAAAAATAGTTAGAAAAAGGAACAAGACTAGTAGAGTGCGGACCGCATTTTAGGTCTGTCCGTATTGTGCCTCCGCCGGTAACCAGGGTATTTTAAGTGCATAATTATGTATGTGCCGTACAAACTTCACGGCTATATGGGGCGGATGACGCAGGCCGAACAGCTAATCCAGCTCTGAGATTGATCGGTCCTGTTTAATAGAGACCGGCGGCTTGATGGCCAACGAGATGCGCGGCTTGATAAGGCCGCTTTGTACTTCGGCCGCAGTAGCCATAATATGCCCCTCTGTACGGAGGGAGCATTCTATTTCCGTTTATCGTGATAACACTGCGTGGACCGGGCATCTTAAGCTGGAGATAGGCGTAAGTTGGGACCGCATTAAAACGAGCAAAAGAGGTACGGCCGAGTAGTGCATGGCAGCTACTGCAGAGCGGGACAATATCGAAGGTCAAGCCTTCTCTTCGAAAGTTGTTCGGCGAGCCGAAAACGACTTCCAATATAATTGAGCCCATGCAGTGAGCCTCTACGCCGGATACTGTTCCCTTGAAGGTAGTTGTGGTGGGCTTGATTCTTGAAGGATCAATGCCCATTTTGCGGATAGTTTCTTGGTAGAGTAGATTAAGGCTACTGCCGCTATCCATAAGGACTTTCATGAGATGGAACCCATCGATAATGGGATCGAGGATGAGAGTTGCCAAACGTTCGTGACGGATACTGGCTGGGTGGTCCTTGCGATCAAAAGTGATCGGGCAGGCCACCCATTGGCTTAATTTTGGGGCAACTGGCTCTATGGTGTCAGCGTCCCGTAGCGCACGCTTGCACTCCCCTGTAGGCATGTGCGTCACGTATACCATGTTCACTGTTTTTAATTCGAGGGGAAATTGCTTCTGACCCCCGGTGTTCGGTTGGCGAGTCTCTTCGTCATCGCTATCACTGGGCGGCCCCTTCACATTGTGTTCGGCATTAAGCTTGCCGACTTGTTTAAAGACCCAACAGCTTCTGTTGGTGTGATTGGCTGGTTTAACGGGGGTGCCATGAATCTGGCAGGGCCGATCCAGTATCTTGTCTAAATTGGATGGTCCGTCTCTGTTTGCCTTGAATGGCTTTTTCCGTTGACCGGGTTTGGAGCCACTGAATCTGGCGTTGACCGCCGTGTCTTGCGTTCCTTCATTATTATTTCGACCCTTGTGTTTATTGCGTCGTGGCTTGCCGTTGCCGTCTCGATCTTCAGAAGTGCCCGGATCAACGGTGTTGTTGCTTCTACGAGCGAGCCAGCTGTCTTCTCCCGCGCAAAAGCGGGTCATCAGAGCGGTAAGGGCAGCCATGGATTTTCGTTTTTCTTGACCGAGGTGGCGGGCGAGCCACTCATCTCGGACGCTATGTTTAAAGGCCGCAAGGGCTTCGGCATCCGGACAATCGACAATTTGGTTCCTTTTAATTAAGAACCTAGTCGAGAGCTTCCTGGCTGACTCCCCGGGCTGCTGGATGATGTGACTTAGGTCATCGGCGTTCGGAGGCCGGACATATGTACCTTGGAAGTTATTGCGGAAGGCGTCTTCCAAGTCTTCCCACCTGCCAATGGAGTTCTCTGGGAGGCTGTTTAGCCAGTGCCGCACTAGTCCCTTTAGTTTTAGTGAGATGTATTTGATGGCGTGGAGGTCATCACCGTGGGCCATGTGGATATGGAGAAGGAAATCTTCAATCCATACTGCAGGATCTGTTGTTTCATCGTACGATTCGATATTCATGGGTTTAAACCCTTCCGGGAATTCGTGTTCCATTACTTCATCAATGAAGCAAAGGGGGTGTGCGGCGCCTCTATATCGGGCCAAGTCATGACGTAGCTCGGATGGAGTTCGTCTGCGGTTTTCGGCCCGGGCGTGGTTATGTTTGTCACGTCCGGCCAGATGGCCGTCGTCACGCGTCGGGGCACGCCCCCGCGATCCGTAGATCGATCTGGTCTGACCTGCTCTGTTCTCCAGGTCCTGCCGCAGGTCATATGTATAACCCCGAGCTGTTGTGTCTCTGCCTTTACGGCGAGGTAGTATGGGCTGGTGTTCGGCTTGAGTTGCCGCTTTGTCCCAGCCATGTGGTGGTCGGTCAGCCGCATTACGCGCTGGTGGTATGGGCTCCATCGCCTCGTCATCAAATTGGGGTAACAATTTGCGCTTTGGGTAACTTTTGGTTGGGCGCTCGAGGCCAAATTCCTCGACTGCCAGGACATTAGTCCATCTGTCATTGAGCAGATCTTGATCAGCATGAAGCTGCTGCTGCTTCTTTTTCAAGCTCCTTGCAGTGGCAATTAGCCAGCGCATAAAGCGCTCCTGCTCGAGAGGTTCCTCAGGCACGATAGAGTCTTCGTCACCTAGGCTCACCTCATCCTCGGACAGTGGGAGATAATTACTGTCCTCCGAGTCTTTGTTTGCGACCTATTCATCAGGGCTGACCTGCACATCTTCCCGATCATCCTGTTCGGCAGTTGGTTCATTGGGGTCTTCTCTGTCTTCGGCATCGTCCGGAGTGTTGTTGTTTCTTGTGCCGGTATTGCTGTTTCTTCTACGGAGTGACTTAGAGTGGCGCCGCTGACGTCAGCGCTTTGGCTGTATCTCAGGAAGTTTATCCTCGACTGGATCCTTCTTGTTATCGCTGTTGTTCTCTTTGGGTGTATCCATCATGTACACGTCATACGAGGAGGTGGCTGTCCAGCGCCCGGTGAGCAGCGGTTTTTGTGCCTGCTCCTCTCCGGCATCGTCGTCCATACCGTCGATGACTTTGGATCCGTAATCGAGCATGTCGGTTAAGTCTTCGACAGTGGCTATGAAGTGGGCGGTGGGTGGGAAGCGAAATTCTCCGCCATCAGCCTCCCATTCAAACTGGATATAATTCGGCTGAGAGTTCCCTGCTAAGGAGAGGGTTTTTAATGATTTTAGCACATCGCCTAAAGGTGAGTGCCGGAAGATGTCCGCGGAGTTGAATCCAATGATCGGCGCCTGATCAGGTTCGATGGGCGCGGATATATGTGGTTCGGAACCTGTGGCCGAAGACGAATCCGAGGTTCCGGTGACCCAGATCCCACTCGAGGTTGGGTCTGTGTGCGGCTCCAATGCCGCTGAGTCTGCGGCTTCCGTGGCGGGGTTGAGCTTCCCGTCCTCGGATGGCGCAATCTGCTCCGGATCTAGGGCCAGAGCAGTTACACGCGCTATCTCCTGGGTGTGGTCCAATGACAGATTTAGGTCATGTTCATCGCGGTGGCAGGGAGCGCCTGTCGTGGGCTCGAATCCGTCAAAGATCAAGTCTCCGCGGATATCAGCAACGTAGTTCAAGCTTCCAAACCTGACCTGATGGCCAGGGGCGTAGCTGTCGATCTGCTCTAGATGGCCAAGCGAGTTGGCCCGCAGTGCGAAGCCGCCGAATACGAATATCTGGCCAGGGAGAAAGACCTCCCTCAGGGCAGCATCGTTGTAGACGATTGACGGAGCCATCGAGCCTTCGGACGACGACACAGCGGAACTCTCAATGAAAGCACCAATGTCGGTGTCAAAATCGGCGGATCTCGGGTAGGGGGTCCCGAACTGTGCATCTAAGGTTGATGGTAACAGGAGACGGGGGACACGATGTTTACCCAGGTTCGGGCCCTCTCTATGGAGGTAATACCCTACTTCCTGCTTGATTGATCTTGATGAATATGAGTATTACAAGAGTTGATCTACCACGAGATCATAATGACTAAAACCCTATAAGTCTAGCCTGTATGATTATGATTGCCTCTACGGACTAAACCCTGCGGTTTATATAGACACCGGAGGGGATTAGGGTTGTACAAAGTCAGTTACAGAGAAAGGAATCTTCATATCCGAACGCCAAGCTTGCCATCCACGCCAAGGAGAGTCCCATCCGGACACGGGAGAGAGTCTTCGGTCTTGTATCTTCTCAGCCCACCAGTCCGGCCCATGTCCAACAGGCCGGACGCCCGAGGACCCCTTAATCTAGGACTCCCTCAACCGGTGGTCACAGATCCGGCCGAATCCCGTCCGCTGCGGGAGGTGAGGAGGTACAGCATTGACATTGTCGCCGTCAGCGATGGAGGAAGCCGATGCGCACCGTCCTCTCGGAGTCGGCGCTGGCGCGGACGAAGGTCCTCCGCGCCCTTGTTCGCTGTCGTCGTGTGGGCAGATCCCGCCCGCCCGCCTAAGCGACATCTCGCCCACCTGAGGTATAACTTCTTGTACTGGTCCAGCTCCCCAGGTCGCTGCATGCGAGTTTTCTTCTATGCGACTACTCCCAAGCTCCCCATGTACAGTAGCTAGGGTTCGTCGGCTGGTCCAACATCACCTACTATTATAGAGGAAATGCCACTCGAAAACTTGTCCTGGTTAATGCCTCAATGGAGGAATACATGTCATTTTGACAAAAAGTACATGGTGGTTGTGCGGTCATTGTCCATATGCTCCTATTGCTGCTGCTAATCTAATACTATCACTGGTTAAATGAAGAAATGCTTTTTTTCTCGGGTATCCTGGTTTCGTTCCCATCAAGATAATCGTGATTCTTCTGTTTGTTGGTGTACTTTTCATTCATTCTTATTGACAATTGAGATGTCGCTGTAAATCTTGTACCACTGCCAAAACAAAGTAACAACACTATATCCCTTTTTTATATTTTTGCAAACAGCGATGTGTATCTCCATACCCAGGCATGTATTCCTCAATTTTAGTGGAACTGCACAAAATTGGATGGCCATTGTTGTTCCGCCTCACTGTCCTCTGCCACATGGTTCTTCCTTCCTCGAGCTTGATTACTGAGAAGAAACATACCACGGTGAGGATTTTCCGAACTTCATAGGTGCCTCACCCAAACTTGATGCCAAGTGGATGACGCATCACCATGATGACCTATCGATGCTCATGGTTGCGCCTCATGGTTGCATCGGCTGGTGAAGCTGATCGATTTTCCACGAAAAACAAGTTGTCTTCCATCAGTGCTCTTTGCTTGTCCTTCATCAGTTCACCTTGGTTGTGTTGGAGACACAGTCGTCTTTCACGTTGGTGCAATTTTATCACACAATTGGCTATGAACCAAATGTTTCCTTGAAGAAGGATCGACGTTGGTACTAAGAGCATAAGTTTTGTATTGATTTCTAAGCCTTCTCACAACTTTGTCTTCAGCTCCCCTGTAATTTTATTTGTCCAGCTATTAACTTTGATTAAAAAATGGTGTGGACTAAAAACCCGAATGGACGTAGTAGCCCTCCATTTTTATTTACTCTGCATATTAGATTTGACTGAAGTCAAACTTTGTAAAGTTTGACCAAGTTTAGGCCGAACACAACAAACCATAATTATTGAGAGAGGGCAAACTGTACATACTCTCAAACCTTTCTGATAATTGAAATTAAAATTCTTTATTTGTACACACTCTCACATGTTTTCGATAATTTGTCACATGTGTGGTTGTTCACTTAAGGGAGGGTAGTGTACCACACGTGAAGGACAGGAAGTGCGACCAGGACGCGTGGATCGTTAGTTCATCGGAAGTAGTAGTTTTCTTCACTGGTACGTTAAATAAAGAGTTTCGTTTCGTGCTTACACAATTTAAAACGATTGTTATGGAGAGAATAAGAAAACCACTCCGCTATATATTAGTAGTATACACGAGTACTGTATAGACACAACTTCATTGACTTAGTGCACCTGCCTTTGGGTGTATGACAGGTGGGCCCAAAATGTGGCTGGCCCACCTGTCATACAGCCAAAGGCAGGTGCAGTTAAGGCACCAGAACTCAGTCCGTAATACAGTATATATGTAGTACACTATATAAGCCAGAGCCTCAGCGCTTGTTCGTTAGGGTTTGCACTCTCCACACTCTCGCCGCACTACATATATATATACACGCTAGAGGCTCAGCGTTCCTTTGCTAGGGTTTGCTATATTCATAGTCTCTCACCCTCTTCACCAGATCTAAACAAGACTACATTGTGGCCTCTGTCTCTCTCTCCACCCTCACAGCTGGTGAAGGAGGCGTCCGGATCCCGTCGCACCGGGAAGGGGAGGAGGTGCAGTCTTCACTCTATCGCCTTCGGCGAGGGAGGCAATCCACTGCCGGCTGCGCTGTTCTCTTTCACCCAGCGCCTATGTGGGAGGGCCACCGACCCCTTCTTCCTCATTGCCGTACGTAGTGTGGGCAGATCCAGACTCCCGCCGCATGCCTTGCCACATCCCAACGACCCTAAGGTATAAGTTTCTTTGAAACCGTCATTGCTCTAGCTGCATGCGGATCTTTTTCGATTCTGTAGTCGAATCTAGGTCTTGGTTCAAAGAGGAAAGAAGGGTGCGGTGGGGTGGATCATGAATCTAGGACGTGGTTCGATGAGGAAAGGAGGGAGGGAAAGTAGTATAGACTGGCTATCCAGCCACTTTGTTGGTCGAGAAGGGAAAAAGGGGTAACCAGTACACACATCTGTAAGGAACCGATCTCTTTGTTGAAAAGGGAAAGAAACTGGGGGTCGGGTAGTTTGTGCAGGACTAGATTTGATGCCCTCACATAGGAAAAAGGTTCAAAGAGAACAAATATGGGACCAACGCAGATATGCTAGTTGGCTACATACTCTGCATCACCCATTTATACGTGTGGACGCACATGGTGCTCGCATGTCCCATGTCCCATACAACTATTTTGCTGTTGTTAATCTAAGAATGCTGCTGGAAAATTGAAGCAATGCCACTGTTAAAAGTAAATTACATTTTTAATGAATGTTGTTTTAAGAGAATGTCTCTGTTAATATGAATTAATGCAACCGTTTTAGAAATGCTACTGTCCTACTTTGTTTTCCATCAAGATAAGTTAGATGCTTCTTTTTGTCGCCGTTTGTTTCATCCTCCTTTATTGGCCAGTAATTGTTTCCTTTTTTGCCTCTGTTAAAACAGGGATATCTATTCAACTTGTTGCTATAGCAAACTTAAATGTCACACCAGTGACTTTGCTTGATTTCAGTGCAACTGCACAAAATGAGATTGGATTTCCTATTCGTGTTGGCAGATTCGTACGTGATCTTGTGTGTGTCATGACAGGTTGGTACTTGCCTTCATCCACATGATCGTGTAGTATGTTTTGAGATGTTGTGCTACTTGTATTGGTACCGTTTTAAATAAATCTTGAATTGAAGCTATTGTATTGCTCTCTTTTCCCATTAAGTAGTGAACAAAAATGGTACCAACCCAGACATGATGCTTGTTGCTTTGTTACAACAAACTTTGCATCACCCCCTTTATAAGTACATGGAAGCACATGGTGTTGTTGCGCTCACTCCCCTGGAATTGTTTATGCTTTTTGTTAATCTAATGCCGCTAGTAGAATTAAGCAATGACACTCTCAGAATTAACTACTGAATCTCAGTTCAAAACTGCAACACTTGTTAGGGATTGGCGGAATTGCCATTTTTGTGGCCACATGTTTCATTGTCCTTTATTGGCCAGTAATTGATTCCTTTTTTGCCTCTGTTAAACAGGGATATCTATTCAACTTGTTGCTATTGCGACATTTTGCTTCGCTACGCGAAACACTTTTGTTTTAAGAGTGTTTTGTGTAGTTCAACTTGAATGTCACACCGGCGACTTTGCTGAATTTTGGTGGAACTGCACAAAAGGAGATCATGGATTTTCATATATGTGTTGGGATTTCTTTCTAGTCCTCCTCGCGAGTTGTTTCAAATCTTGGTCAGGAAAGGTCAGTACCAACTTTCATCCACATGATGCTGCAGTGTGCTTTGAGATGTTGTGCTACTTGTATTGGTACTGTTTTGGATAGATGTTCAATTGAAGCTATTGAACTGCTTCTTTTACCATCAAGTGGGCAAAATTGTTCCAAGCCAGACATGATGTTTGTTTCTTTGTTACAACAAAACTCTGCATCACCCCCTTTATAAGCAGATGGAACCACATGGTGTTGTTGCGCCCACTCTCCCCTGGAACTGTTTATGATTTTTCCTAATCTAATGCCACTGGTAAAATTAAGCAATCCCACTCTCAGAATTAACTACTGAATCTTAGTTCAAAACTGCAACACTTGTTAGGGATTGGCGCTATTACCATTTTTGTGGCCGCATGTTTCATCCTCCTTTATTGGCCAGTAATTGATTCCTTTTTTGCCTGTGTTAAAACAGGGATATCTATTCAACTTGTTGCTATTGCGACATTTTGCTCCGCTTAATTATGGTGGAACTGCACAAAATGAGACCGGATTTCCATATATGTGTTGAGATCTCTGTCAGGTCTTCCTCACGAGTTGTTTCAAATCTTGGTCTTGAAAGGTCAGTACCGACTTTCCTCACAATTAACTACTGAATCTTAGTTCAAAACCGCAACACTTGTTAGGGATCGGCGGGAGTATCATTTCAGTTAGGGATCGGCCGGAGTACATGTTTAAGAAATGTATTGTTCAGATAATGTCTCTGTTATTATATATCAGTTACAGTGTTTTACAAATGGTACTATCCTGTTTTGTAGTTCTTTCTACATGTTTAACCAAGGTATTGTTAAGATAATGACTCTGTTAAAATGAATCAGTCGCATTGTTTTAGGAATGGTACTTTTCTGCTTTGTCGTTCTTTATACATGTTGAAACAAGGCATTGTTAAGATAATGTCTCAGTTAATATGAATGAATCACACTGATTGAGAATTGCTACTCTCCTGCTTTGTTTCCCATTAAGATAAGGTAGATCAGTAGATGTTTTTCTTCTGGGAGTACAAGCCATCAACCGTTATTTCTCAGTAATTGTTTCCCTTATACCTATTGTTGCTTACAGGGATATCAAAATTAAAGCTCGGTTTTATTCCGACTTTGATTTTAGTTGAACTGCACAAAAGGAGCCAATGTGTCTAAGGCAAACTACTGCATTAGTGGGTCCAGTTGGTCTTACCACTTTGCAGAAAGAAGCAGTCACTGTTTGCGCTACATTACACAAGGAATGATTGAGAAGCTTTACAAAGTATTAGTAGACACTGGTGACATGAGTAGTCTACAGAGAGCATAGGCAACTCCACAACACATGGAGTGCACTGGGCAAAAAGTGCCCAAACAAGTACAAGAAGCCAGGACAGGACTCCAAGTCTGTCAATGTCATTCTAAGCAACAATGATGGGGCATCTGGGTATGGTAATCTGTTTACTGTCCTTTCAGTTTGTTAGTCCACCGATTGGTGGGTTGACACTAGGGCCAATATTCATGTGTGTGCTGATGTGTCTTTTTTTCTTGCAGCATATAAATACGAAATCCACAGGGATGCTCAGCTTGATTTTAGTGGAACTGCACAAAATGTTCAGATGGTTCGTGTCGTCCATAATACTTCATCATGCACAATACATCGAATGGTTCTCTAATCATTCGTTGTCACCTTGAGCCACCGGACTATCAGGTGAAAAACTGATGACAAACCCTGCCTGTTCCACAATCATAGGCATTACATATTTTGAATGGGAAAAGCTTGTCAAAGTTTAATCATTGATGTTAGCAAGAAGACATTAGTTTAATATATTGGAATTGGAAAACCTTGTCAAATTTTGCTCATTGATGTTAGCCAGAAGACATGCATTTGATATTTTTGAGTGGGACGCCCTTTGCTGTGAGCAACATCGATCGTTTTTTCCTATTCCTGTCTTTAGTTCGGAAATATTTACTCTGCTGAGATGCATAGTCACATGAATGTTGACTTATGTAAGGTATTTTAAGAGTTTGTTCTGAATATTGTCTATGTAATGCCAGGCCTTGTGAGTTTGATTGCAAAGTTGAGCTTGGAATGCTATGGCATGCGGCATCACGAGTTGTTCACCGTGCCTCCTGAGAATAATGCTTCATATTGTTTTGCATGTTGAGCTAATGCCTGTGATTTGCATGTTATGAAGATCATCCTCTTTTGTTGTTTCTGTGCTTAAGAAGTTCATTGTCTTATGTTTCATTCATAGCCTATACGACAACTCGGGTAGGTTAGAGGTGAAACCATATGATTCCGACCAACTCATCATCTTAGGCCGTTATTGGACCGTCGTTTTCCAACCAAAACCGCTTGTAAAACTGACGCTTGTAAATAAAAGCAGATGGTCTCGGGCGAAGCGCTTGGTTGGTCGATTTCGACTAGTAAAATATACACTAGTCTCTCAAATTACACGCGTAACACGCTAGTTTTCGTTACAAACCTCGGGCCCTCGGTTTCATTACGCCTATATTTTACGCGTTGTTTCCAATGACGAGTAAATTACACTTGTATCTTAATACATGTGTGAAATAAGCCAGAGCTCCCAAGCGCGGCCTTACCGTTTCATGTCGTCTCAGTTTCTCGAAGGTGCTCATAGGTACGTGTCCCATGATCCTGCCTTCCTGAATGAGCAGCGGGCGCTGTATCAGATCATCCGTAGGGCTCGCGACGCCCTCTCCGTCGTCCTTCGAGTTGTTGCGCTCACCGTGGCGTCGCCGTCTCGCCTTGTCAACATGGTGAACGAACATGAGGAATGAGGAGATGACTTTACTTGGAGAGGATGACAGTGGGGACCCACCAAGGCCATAGCCACACGTTCGCAAGTGCCTCCTTATTATATATATACAACTGTAATTTTTTTGCTTCCTCCTGGTTTCCTGACATCACGGTCCCACACCATTGTCAACCTATGTAGTCAATAAACGATAGAATTGCACAAGGAGCGGCCGACAGCAGGGACCAAACAGCTCAAGCAGTATTTGTGTTTTTGAGGTGTGAGCACTGCAGCGTTTTTCTTGAGCGATGTTTTCGTTGTTGTTCAGAGGAGAGCAGGGTATTCACTGGGCGGGCTGTGGCCCGTCTAGCCCAGGCCAGATATGCAGCCCAGATACTAATTTTTTTCAAGCTGAAAATGGCTAGCCCAGCTATACTTTTTTTAGGAATACCCAGGCAAGGTCAACTTGTTATTCTCCGCCCCGCTGGGCTGCAAATCTTTCCTAGGAGGGATGCATTAGGCTTAACAAGAAAATGGGCTTTAAGAAACAATAAATGGGATGTAATTATAAAAACTGGGCAGTAACTATAAAAAATGCAACCAACACGTAATTACTTTATAAAATATTATTTTTGGATTTTGAAAATTTTAATTTCATTAATTGTTGCACGCGCAATGTTTTTTTATTTGGATTTTTACGTAATACAAATTTATATTGAAATTGTATTTAATCTGACTAGAAATTTTGGGATAAAAATATTTCGGATCCCATCAAAATGTGGGAAATTTTATTGAATTCTGTTTTGAACGGTTGGTTAAAATTATTAATCATTGTCCTAGCTAGAAAATGGGCTGTACTTTTAACAAACTATAAATGGGCTGTAGTAAATTCCATTAGAATTCAAAAATGGGATGTACATTCTTACAAATCGCAAATGGGCTACAAGTTCTCTGCCACACACTTGTGGGCCTACTAAGTTGACGCGTCCCCTAAAAAAAGTAAGTTGACGCATATGCAAGGCTTTGTCAACTTATAGTCAACACACGGTTCTAGCAGCAGTGGCCGTTGGATGTCCATCCAACGGATGTCGTGCTTCTTCTTCAATCTCGAATGTTCTAGCTTCAGCTGCCCAAAAAATGATTCCTCCCCCTGACATCTGGGGCGCCCAGTTTCAGAGGCTGGCCTGTGGGCCTACTAAGTTGACGCGTACCAAGGGCTTTGTCAACTTAGTCAATATAAACGATTCTAGTTGCACTGACCGTACGATGTCCATCCAACGGCCGTCTTGCTTCTTCAACCTCTGGTCTTCTTGCTCCAGCCGCCCAAAGCAGCGCCGGTCGTGGCGCCTGCTCCTGCCTCCCGTGGTCGGCTGTGCTGCCGCGGAGGCCTCACCGCCCCCTACTACTCCCACCGCTGGCTAGGCCAGCCCTCTGCTCTTCCTGCTCCAGTAGCTCAAACAAGCGCTGGCGGGACTGCCTGCTCCCTCCTCCCGCGGCCGGTTGTGCTGTCGCGCAGGCCTCACTGCCCCACCGTACTCCCATCGCTGGCCTAGCCATCCCTCTACTCACCCACACCTGCTATTATTCTCCAGCGACGGCAGACGAACCAGTAAACCCTCGTACTCCCCTCCGCATGGGAAACAACTGCCGAGTCTTCCCTGGCTCCGTGGCATTCCCTTCCTACGCCTCGCCGTCGTCCACCGCCCTGGTGCTCTCGGCGCGCCATGCTCAACTTGGTCAACAAACAACATCCATCGGACGTGGACTTTACGTGGAGAGGCTGACAGTGTTGGAAATATGCCCTAGAGGCAATAATAAATTGGTTATTATTATATTTTCCTTGTTCATGATAATCGTTTATTATTCATGCTAGAATTGTATTGATAGGAAACTCAGATACATGTGTGGATACATAGACAACACCATGTCCCTAGTAAGCCTCTAGTTGACTGGCTCGTTGATCAATAGATGGTTACGGTTTCCTGACCATGGACATTGGATGTCGTTGATAATGGGATCACATCATTAGGAGAATGATGTGATGGACAAGACCCAATCCTAAGCCTAGCACAAGATCGTGTAGTTCGTTTGCTCAGAGCTTTTCTAATGTCAAGTATCATTTCCTTAGACCATGAGATTGTGCAACTCCCGGATACCGTAGGAATGCTTTGGGTGTACCAAACGTCACAACGTAACTGGGTGGCTATAAAGGTGCACTACAGGTATCTCCGAAAGTGTCTGTTGGGTTGGCACGAATCGAGACTGGGATTTGTCACTCCGTGTAAACGAGAGGTATCTCTGGGCCCACTCGGTAGGACATCATCATAATGTGCACAATGTGACCAAGGAGTTGATCACGGGATGATGTGAGTTACGGAACGAGTAAAGAGACTTGCCGGTAACGAGATTGAACAAGGTATCGGGATACCGACGATCGAATCTCGGGCAAGTAACATACCGATAGACAAAGGGAATTGTATACGGGATTGATTGAATCCCCGACATCGTGGTTCATCCGATGAGATCATCGTGGAACATGTGGGAGCCAACATGGGTATCCAGATCCAGCTGTTGGTTATTGACCGGAGAACGTCTCGGTCATGTCTGCATGGTTCCCGAACCCGTAGGGTCTACACGCTTAAGGTTCGATGACGCTAGGGTTATAGGGAATAGATATACGTGGTTACCGAATGTTGTTCGGAGTCCCGGATGAGATCCCGGACGTCACGAGGAGTTCCGGAATGGTCCGGAGGTAAAGATTTATATATAGGAAGTATGGTTTTGGCCACCGGAAGTGTTCCGGGCATCACCGGTAGTGTACCGGGACCACCGGAGGGGTCCGGGGGTCCACCGGGAGGGGCCACGGGCCCCGGAGGCATACATGGGCCAAGTGTGAGAAGGGACCAGCCCCTAGGTGGGCTGGGGCGCCTCCCCACCAAGGCCCATGCGCCTAGAGTGAAGAGGGGGCAAACCCTAGGGCAGATGGGCCCTAAAGGCCCATGCCTGGTGCGCCTCCCTCTCCCCCCACTTGGCCGCCACCCTAGATGGGGATTGGGGCTGCCGCCACCCCTAGGGAGGGAACCCTAGGTGGGGGCGCAGCCCTCCCTCTCCCCCTATATACAGTGGAGGCAAAAGGGCAGCCCAACGCACGAAGTTCTCCTTCTTTTGGCGCAGCCCTACCCCTCTTCCTCCTCCTCTCCCGCGGTGCTTGGCGAAGCCCTGCAGGATTGCCACGCTCCTCCACCATCACCACGCCGTCGTGCTCCTGCTGGACGGAGTCTTCCCCAACCTCTCCCTCTCTCCTTGCTGGATCAAGGCATGGGAGACGTCACCGGGCTGCACGTGTGTTGAACGCGGAGGCACCGTTCTTCGGTGCTTAGATCGGAATCAACCGCGATCTGAATCGCTACGAGTACGAATCCCTCATCCGCGTTCTTGCAACGCTTCCGCATCGCGATCTACAATGGTATGTAGATGCACTCCCCTTCCCCTCGTTGCTAGATTACTCTATAGATTGATCTTGGTGATGCGTAGAAAATTTTGAATTTCTGCTACGTTCCCCAACAGTGGCATCATGAGCTAGGTCTATGCGTAGTTTCTATGCACGAGTAGAACACAAAGAAGTTGTGGGCGTAGATGTTGACAATTCTTCTTGCCTCTACTAGTCTTATCTTGTTTCGGCGGTATTGTGGGATGAAGCGGCCCGGACCGACCTTACACGTACGCTTACGTGAGACAGGTTCCACCGACTGACATGCACTAGTTGCATAAGGTGGCTAGCGGGTGTCTGTCTCTCCCACTTTAGTCGGAACGGATTCGATGAAAAGGGTCCTTATGAAGGGTAAATAGAAATTGGCATATCACGTTGTGGTCTTACGTAGGTAAGAAACGTTCTTGCTAGAAACCTATACAAGCCACGTAAAAACTTGCAACAACAATTAGAGGACGTCTAACTTGTTTTTGCAGCATGTGCCTTGTGATGTGATATGGCCAAAAGGATGTGATGAATGATATATGTGATGTATGAGATTGATCATGTTCTTGTAATAGGAATCACGACTTGCATGTCGATGAGTATGACAACCGGCAGGAGCCATAGGAGTTGTCTTAATTTATTGTATGACCTGCGTGTCAATGAAAACGCCATGTAATTACTTTACTTTATTGCTAACCGTTAGCCATAGTAGTAGAAGTAATAGTTGGCGAGACAACTTCAAGAAGACACGATGATGAAGATCATGATGATGGAGATCATGGTGTCATGCCGGTGACAAAGGTGATCATGCCGCGCCTCGAAGATGGAGATCAAAAGGCGCAAGATGATATTGGCCATATCATGTCACTTTATGATTTGCATGTGATGTTTGTCATGTTTACATCTTATTTGCTTAGAACGACGGTAGCATAAATAAGATGATCCCTCACTAAAATTTCAAGAGAAGTGTTCCCCCTAACTGTGCACCGTTGCGAAGGTTCGTTGTTTCGAAGCACCACGTGATGATCGGGTGTGATAGATTCTAAGGTTCGAATACAACGGGTGTTGACAAGCCTAGCATGTACAGACATGGCCTCGGAACACATGCGAAACACTTAGGTTGACTTGACGAGCCTAGCATGTACAGACATGGCCTCGGAACACAAGAGATCAAAAGGTCGAACATGAGTCGTATAGTAGATGCGATCAACATGGAGATGTTCACCGATGATGACTAGTCCGTCTCACGTGATGATCGGACACGGCCTAGTTTGACTCGGATCATGTATCACTTAGATGACTAGAGGGATGTCTATCTGAGTGGGAGTTCATTAAATGATCAGATGAACTTCATTATCATGAACATAGTAAAAAAAGGACTTTGCAAATTATGTCATAGCTTGCGCTTTAGTTCTACTGTTTAAGATATGTTCCTAGAGAACATTTAGTTGAAAGTTGGTAGTAGCAATTATGTGGACTGGGTCCGTAAACTGAGGATTGTCCTCATTGCTGCGCAGAAGGCTTATGTCCTTAATGCACCGCTCGGTGTGCTGAACCTCAGCGTCGTCTGTAGATGTTGCGGAACATCTGACATACACGTTTTTGATGACTACGTGATAGTTCAGTGCGTAATGCTAACGGTTTAGAATTGTGGCACCAAAGACGTTTTGAAACGTCGTAGAACATATATGAGATGTTCCGAAGACTGAAATTGGGATTTCAGACTAGTGCCCACGTCAAGAGGTATGAGACCTCTGACAAGTTTCTTAAGCCTGCAGACTAAGGGAGAAAAGCTCAATTATTGAGCATGTGCTCAGATTGTCTGAGTACCACAATCGCTTGAATCGAGTGGGAGTTAATCTTCTAGATGAGATAGTGATGGTTCTCCATAGTCACTGCCACCAAGCTATTATAGCTTCGTGATGAACTATAACATATCAGGGATAGACATGATGATCCTTGAGCAACTCGCGATGTTTGACACCGCAAAAGTAGAAATCAAGAAGGAGCATCAATTGTTGATGGTTAGTAAAACCACTAGTTTCTAGAAGGTCAAGGGCAAAAGGGATACTTCATGAAACAGCAAATCATTTGCTGCTCTAGTGAAGAATCCCAAGGTTGAACCCAAACCCGAGACTGAGTGCTTCTGTAATGAGGGAAACGATCACTGAAGCAGAACTACCCTAGATACTTGGTAGATGAGAAGGCAGGCAAGGTCGACACAAGTATATTGGATATACATTATATGAATGTGTACTTTACTAGTACTCCTAGTAGCACCAGGGTATTAGATACCGGTTCGGTTGCTAAGTGTTAGTAACACGAAATAAAAGCTGCGGAATCAACGGAGACTAGATAAAGGTGAGATGACGATATGTGTTGGAAGTGTTTCCAAGGTTGATGTGATCAAGCATCGCATGCTCCCTCTACCATCGAGTTTGGTGTTTGCGTTGAGCATAAACATGATTGGATTATGTTTATCGCAATACGGTTATTCATTTAAGGAAAATAATGGTTACTCTGTTTATTTGAATAATACCTTCAATGGTCTTGCACCTAAAATGAATCTCGATCGCAGTGATACACATGTTCGTGCCAAAAGAAATAAAATAGTAATGATAGTACCACATACTTGTGGCACTGCTATTTGAGTCATATTGGGATAAAACGCATGAAGAAGCTCCATGTAGATGGATCTTTGGACTCACTCGTTTTTTAAAGGATTGAGACATGCGAACCATGTCTATTGGTATATATATGCATGAAGAAACTCCATGCAGATGGATCGTTTGGACTCACTTGATTTTGAATCACTTGAGACATGCAAATCATACCACATGGGCAAGATGACTGAAAGGCCTCGTTTTCAGTAAGATGGAACAAGAGAGCAACTTGTTGGAAGTAATACATTTGATGTGTGCAGTCCAATGAAGTGCTGAGGCACGCAGTGGATATCGATATGTTCTTACTTCATAGATGATTTGAGTAGATGCTGAGAATATTTACTTAATGAAACACAAGTCTGAATTATTGAAAGGTTCAAGTAATTTCAGAGTGAAGTTGAAGATCGTCATGACAAGAGGATAAAATGTCTATGATATGATCATAGAGATATCTGAGTTACGAGTTTGGCACACAATTAAGACATTGTGGAAAGTGTTTCACAATTGATATCGCCTGGAACACCATAGTGTGATGGTGTGTCCGAACATCATAACTGCACCCTATTGGATATGGTGCATACCATGATGTCTCTTATCGAATTACAACTATCATTTATGGATTAGGCATTATAGACAACCGCATTCACTTTAAATAGGGCACCACGCAATTCCGTTGAGACGACACCGTTTAGAGAAACCTAAGTTGTCGTTTCTTAAAAGTTTGGGGCTGCGATGCTTATGTGAAAAAGTTTCAGGCTGATAAGCTCGAACCCAAAGCGGATAAATGCATCTTCATAGAATACCCAAAACAGTTGGGTATACCTCCTATTTCAGATCTGGAAGCAAAAGTAATTGCTTCTAGAAACGAGTCCTTTCTCGAGGAAAAGTTTCTCTCGAAAGAATTGAGTGGGAGGATGGTGGAGACTTGATAAGGTTATTGAACCGTCACTTAAACTAGTGTGTAGCAGGGCACAGGAAGTTGTTCCTGTGGCACCTACACCAATTGAAGTGGAAGCTCATGATAGTGATCATGAAACTTTGGATCAAGTCACTACCAAACCTTGTAGGACGACGAGGATGCGTACTACTTTAGAGTAGTACGTGATCCTGTCTTGGAAGTCATGTTGCTAGACAACAATGAACCTACGAGCTATGGGGAAGCAATGGTGGGCCCGGATTCCGACGAATGGTTAAAAGCCATGAAATTCGAGATAAATGGATCTTTAAGAAGAAGACGGAAGTGGACGGTAATGTTACCGTCTATGAAGCTCGACTTGTGGCAAAGAGTATTTTCACAAGTTCAAGGAGTTGACTACGATGAGATTTTCTCATCCGTAGCGATGCTTAATTCCGTCGGAATCATGTTAGCATTAGCTGCATTTATGAAATCTGGCAGATGGATGTCAAAACAAGTTTCCTTACCAGTTTTCGTAAGGAAAGGTTGTATGTGATACAATCAGAAAGGTTTTGTCGATCCTAAGGATGCTAAAAGGTATGCTAGCTCTAGCGATCCTTCCATGGATTAGAGCAAGCTTCTCGGAGTCAGAATATACACTTTGATGGAGTGATCAAAGTTTTTGGGTTTATACAAAGTTTGTTAGAAACTTGTATTTACAATAAAGTGAGTGGGAGCACTACAACATTTCTGATAAGTATATGTGAATGACATATTGTTGATCCGAAATGATGTAAAAAATTTGGAAAGCATAAAGGGTTGTTTGAAAGGAGTTTTTCAAAGGAAGACCTGGATAAAGCTGCTTACATATTGGGCATCAAGATCTATAGAGATAGATCAAGACGCCTGATGATACTTTCAAAGAACGCACACCTTGACATGATTTTGAAAGAGTTCAAAATAGATCAGCAAAGAAGGAGTTCTTGGCTGTGTTACAAGGTGTGAGTATTGAGTAAGACTCAAGACCTGACCACAGCAGAAGAGAGAGAAAGGACAAAGGTCGTCCCCTATGCTTTAGACGTAGGCTCTATAGTATGCTATACTGTGTACCGCACATGAAGTGTGCCTTGCCATGAGTTGGTCAAGGGGTACAATAGTGATCCGGGAATGAATCACATGACAGCGGTCAAACTTATCCTTAGTATCTAGTGGACTAAGGAATTTTCTCGATTATGGAGGTGAAAAGGAGTTCGTCGTAAAGGGTTACGTCGATGCGAACTTTGACACTAATCCGGATGGCTCTGAGTAGTAAACCGGATTCGTATAGTAGAGCAGTTATTTGAAATGGCTCCAAATAGCGCGTGGTAGCATCCACAAGATGACATAGATATTCGTAAAGCACACACGGATCTGAAAGGTTCAGACCCGTTGACTAATAACCTCTCTCACAAGCATAACATGGTCAAACCAGAACTCATTGAGTGTTAATCACATGGTGATGTGAACTAGATTGTTGACTCTAGTAAACTCTTTGGATGTTGGTCACATGGTGATGTGACCTGTGAGTGTTAATCACATGGTGATGTGAACTGGATTATTGACTCTAGTGCAAGTGGGAGACTGTTGGAAATATGCCCTAGAGGCAATAATAAATTGGTTATTATTATATTTCCTTGTTCATGATAATCATTTATTATCCATGCTATAATTGTATTGATAGGAAACTCAGATACATGTGTGGATACATAGACAACACCATGTCCCTAGTAAGCCTGTAGTTGACTGTCTCTATGATCAATAGATGGTTACGGTTTCCTGACCATGGACATTGGATGTCGTTGATAACGGGATCACATCATTAGGAGAATGATGTGATGGACAAGACCCAATCCTAAGCCTAGCACAAGATCGTGTAGTTCATTTGCTCAGAGCTTTTCTAATGTCAAGTATCATTTCCTTAGACCATGAGATTGTGCAACTCCCAGATATCGTAGGAATGCTTTGGGTGTACCAAACGTCACAACGTAACTGGGTGGCTATAAAGGTGCACTACAGGTATCTCTGAACGTGTCTGTTGGGTTGGCACGAATCGAGACTGGGATTTGTCACTCCGTGTAAACGGAGAGGTATCTCTGGGCCCACTCGGTAGGACATCATCATAATGTGCACAATGTGACCAAGGAGTTGATCATGGGATGATGTGAGTTACGGAACGAGTAAAGAGACTTGCCGGTAACGAGATTGAACAAGGTATCGGGATACCGACGATCGAATCTCGGGCAAGTAACATACCGATAGACAAAGGGAATTGTATACGGGATTGATTGAATCCCCGACATCGTTTTTCATCCAATAAGATCATCATGGAACATGTGGGAGCCAACATGGGTATCCAGATCCCGCTGTTGGTTATTAACCGGAGAACGTCTCGGTCATGTCTGCATGGTTCCCGAACCCGTAGGGTCTACACACTTAAGGTTTGATGACGCTAGGGTTATAGGGAATAGATATACGTGGTTACCGAATGTTGTTCGGAGTCCCGGATGAGATCCCGGACGTCACGAGGAGTTCCGGAATGGTCCGGAGGTAAAGATTTATATATAGGAAGTATGGTTTTGGCCACCGGAAGTGTTCCGGGCATCACCGGTAGTGTACCGGGACCACCGGAGGGGTCCGGGGGTCCACCGGGAGGGGCCACGGGCCCCGGAGGCATACATGGGCCAAGTGTGAGATGGGACCAGCCCCTAGGTGGGCTGGGGCGCCTCCCCACCAAGGCCCATGCGCCTAGAGAGAAGAGGGGGCAAACCCTAGGGCAGATGGGCCCTAAAGGCCCATGCCTGGTGCGCCTCCCTCTCCCCCCCCACTTGGCCGCCACCCCAGATGGGGATTGGGGCTGCCGCCACCCCTAGGGAGGGAACCCTAGGTGGGGGCGCAGCCCTCCCTCTCCCCCTATATATAGTGGAGGCAAAGGGGCAGCCCAACGCACGAAGTTCTCCTTCTTTTGGCGCAGCCCTACCCCTCTTCCTCCTCCTCTCTCGCGGTGCTTGGCGAAGCCCTGCAGGATTGCCACGCTCCTCCACCATCACCACGCCGTCGTGCTCCTTCTGGACGGAGTCTTCCCCAACCTCTCCCTCTCTCCTTGCTGGATCAAGGCATGGGAGACGTCACCGGGCTGCACGTGTGTTGAACGCGGAGGCACCGTTCTTCGGTGCTTAGATCGGAATCAACCGCGATCTGAATCGCTACGAGTACGACTCCCTCATCCGCGTTCTTGCAACGCTTCCGCATCGCGATCTACAATGGTATGTAGATGCACTCCCCTTCCCCTCGTTGCTAGATTACTCCATAGATTGATCTTGGTGATGCGTAGAAAATTTTGAATTTCTGCTACGTTCCCCAACACACATCTGGGTCCATGGCCACACACAAGAAAATGCCTCCTTATTATGCGCAAATTAATGATTCCTCCACCTAACATCTGGGACCCACCAGAAGGGCCTCTGTATTTCACAAAAAAAATGTCCCCCCCCCCCCCGCTGACAGGTCGGACCCACCAGCTATATCTTCACACGCAAGGAAGTGCCTCCTTATTACGCACAAAAAATAAATACTCTCCCTGCTAGCTAGGACCCAGCATAGTTGGAGGCTGACATGTGGGCCTACTAAGTTGACGGGGACGGAGGGCTTTGTCAACTTAGTCAATATGAACTATTCTAGCTCGAGTGACCGTACGATGTCCATCCAACGGTCGTAGTGCTTCTTCAACCTCTGTTCTTCTTGCTCCAGCCGCCCAAAGCAGCGCTGGTCGTGCCGCCTGCTACTGCCTCCCGTGGTCGGCTGTGCTGCCGCGAAGGCCTCACCTCCCCCTACTACTCCCACCACTAGCCAGGCCCTGCAGCGACGGCAGCCTCACACCGTGGCCGAACTAGTGAACCCTCATACTCCTCTCCGCGTGGGCATGCACTGTCGCGTCTTCCCTGACTCCACGTCGTCCCCTTCCTAGGCCTCGCCGTCGTCCACCGCCTTGGTGCTCTCGGCGCGGCGTGGTCAATGTGGTCAACAGCCGACTTCCATCGGAAGAGTACTGTACGTGGAGAGGCTGACAGTTGGATCCACAACCGCAGCAAGGAAGTGCCTCCTTATTACGAGGAAAATAATGATTCCTCCACCTGACAGCAGGGACCCACCGGACGGGCCACTGTATTTCATGAAAAAAAAATGTTCCCCCTGACTGCTGGGACCCACCAGCTACATCTTTGCACGCAAGGAAGTGCCTGACAGTCGGGACCCACCCGGTCGAAGCGTACGTAGCGTTGTCATTCTGGTCGCGAACGTGTACGTACATACTGGTCGATCGGTCTCTGTGCAAGTATGAACCATGGCCGAGTAAGTAGCGGCACGTGTGTCGTTGTAGAGCACCCGACATAGCAGTTCACGCAGTCCCGTCTAAGTCCTGTACACATACGTACAGCCACAGGGCAAAAAATACGGCCACGTACGTACATACGGGCGGAGTCTCGAGCACGTACTCGCGGACGGCGAGGGCTTGTGTACATGGAGAGGCAACGGACGAGAGCAACGGTATCCTGTTCATCGGGAAGCGAACCAGCTGGGTCGGAACGGAGAAACAACATATGTGTTCATCGGGAGGCAACGGAACGTGTGCTGTTCATCGGGAGCCAACCGGCTTGGACGGAACAGCCGATGGAAACGAGGCCCGGCGTACCGCAGAACAGAGGAAACGGCCTTGTGTTCGACCGGCCACGGTCGAAACGGGATCCTGTTCATCGGGAGGGGTCAGGCGTACCGCAAAACGGAGGAAACGGACTTCTCTTGGACCTCCTACGGTGGAAACGGGGTCCTGTTGATCGGGAGGGGTGTGGCATACCGCAAAACGGAGGAAACGGACTTGTGTTGGAGCGCTACGATCGAAACGGGGGTCCTGTTCATCGGGAGGGGTGTGGCGTACCGCAAAACGGGACTCCACGGGATACTGTTCATCTCCACCATCGACTGCCTCCACGGGCTACTGTTCATCCACCGTCGACCTCCTCCAGCCTCCACCTGCGACTGTTCATCCACGGGCTCCTGTTCATCCAGCCTCCACCGCGCGCTCCTCCACCGGATACTGTTCAACAAGCCCTCTCCACGGGCTACTGTTCATCCAGCCCTCCACCGGCTACTGTTCAACCAGCCCTCCACAGGGTCGTCCTGTTCATCCAGCCCTCCACGGGGTCCTGTTCATCCACCCCTAACCGGCTCGATCGGGGTCCTGTTCATCCAGCGGCCACACCACGGGTTCCTGTTCATCCACCCCCCCACCCACTGGGAACTGTTCATCCAAACCCCCCAACAACGCTCACTATTCATCCAGAGGCGGCATCGATCGGCTTTAGTTAGCAGCAGTAGCGAAGGAATCACTCGGGTTCAGTTAACAGCAAGGGATCGGTCGATCGCTCGGGTTCAGTAACGCGTAGCCTGCAGTGCAATCGCTCGGGTTCAGTTAGAGCCCAACGCCTCGCTCGGGTTCACTTAGAGCAAAACGCCTCGCACACATGCGCATACGTACGAGAGAAACACGCATCACTCGACCCCCGACCACCCACCATAACCGGGAACTCCCCCGGTATTTTCCTCGCCCTCGCTTCTACCACGGTTTTTTCCGTCATGGACGGCCCAAAGAATGTCATGCAGCTGCGTCTCCGGCCCGCCCAGGACGAAAAGCCCATTTTCTGTCATGATTTTTGTCATAGAAGTAGGACCCCACCACATCTATGATGATACCGGGTTTTGTCACAATTATCGTCATAGAAGTGTCATTAGCATGACAAAAAAATTTCATTCGACCCAAAATGTCACGGATGTGTCTTCTGTTGTAGTGAAGATTCTGGCAGGCGATGCCCGAATTCTCGAGCGCCTTTACATCGTTGGTGATGTCCACCATAGCGAACATGTAGTGGGGGTTGTTGACAAACCTAGTGAAACGCTCGCAAGGCCTTGTGGCCAGGAAGTAGTGGTAGACGAGGACGTGGTGGCGCACGCACATCTGGGCGACGGCGACCTTGGGACGAGACCCGGCACAAGCGTGGGTGTACTCGAGGTCGAACTCGACCACCTTGTACTTCTCCTCGGCAAGCAACAGCTCCATGATGTGGATGGTGTGCTCCACCCAGACCGAGTCGTTGGTGTACACCACCGAGAGGTCCATGAACCTTCTGTGGGTGTCCACCATGGCACGCATGGTGAACTGTTGGTCGTCGGCAGCCGCTCGGAGCGCCATTGGAGCCGCGCAGGATAGCCTCTAAGAATTTCTCGTGGTGGGTGTTCTTCTTGCAATGGTGGGGCGCGATCGAAAGGTTGGCCACTGTAATAAATGGGGGTCGGCTGGCCTGTAATCGTCACGTCTTGTCACGGCGTTCATAGCGGAGGATTCCAGTGCACGCTTGACATCACCGCACCGCACGCGTGGGCTCGAAGAGGCGCCAAATGTATCATCGGTGAGCCTGTTCCTGCGCTACCGCACAGTTTACCGCGCAAGGTTCCTGCCCGGCTAGTTTGGCCACGTGTCGGCTAGAAAAGGGACAAATCGTGGGCGTTTATTGGCGAAAAGCTTTGTAAAAACGAAGTGTGTGGAATGACTTCAGTCATAAGTTTACCCGTGGGTGATAAGGTCAAAGTTACACAGAAGGGTGATGATGGACACTCGAGTGCGATAATTAATTCTACGCTCTACAGGGCACACGATGGAAGAAACCAACTGTGTGCAATAGTCGAAGATCGCAGTCGAGTTACCTATACGGATTGTGTGCTGTGAGGTCGACAAGGTAAACAGATTTGAGAATGGTTAATAAAGTCTAAGACCATTGCATATTAAGGTCACAATAGTGCTACCAATATACGAGTCTCATACGATGCCATTTCAACGATTGTACCACAAAAGCTCAAACTATTACAAGGTTCAAATTCCAGAGTTATATGGCTCAAATTCGAAGATTAGAAGGTTCAAACTGATATTAGACATGAAATTCAGCTCATCAGCTGCAAACGCTCGCACTGATCCGCTAAACATGGATATCAGAGAGGTTCACACTAATATTACCACTTATGAGTTTGGTTTTGAAACCTCACAATTTTTGCAAAGGGGTCAGCCACTGTGAAGTCATGTATGGGGTTAACACGATGACTTCTGATTACTCTGTCATCTGAAGTTCCAAATGAAATTCAGCATTTTTGGAGCCTATTCAATTCTGTCGCAGGCGCCGACGCTAATCAACAAACCATTCATTTTTGCGAAATAAATGTAGGCAAAACCTCATTTCCTTCAGCACCCTTGCTCTGAGAACAAAGAACCTGGCGAATATAATCTCCGGTAAGGTCCCTCGGTAGGAGTTCAAAGTAATTTCTGAGAGATTCAAATCTAGGCATTCGACATGATTGTTATATTGTATCACATTATCCACCACTGGGCCTAATCTTATCTGCAAAAGAAGAAAACGTGTTAGTGCCTACATGCAGTTTTCAACATTACTACATGCCTATTTGGTTTGCAGGATTTGTAAAATGCACTAACATGCCATCTTCGATCTGACATGATTAACATGGGCATTTGATTACATTCTAGAAAAATGTAGCCTTCTTCACAAGAGGTTGGAGTGGATGAAAAGTTCCCTAAGAAAACTAGTACAGATGAATCCAAAGGAGAAATGCTTATTGATTGTAACCATATGGATCAAGTAACCAATATTGGGCGGGAACATGTATGTACTGAAATCCTCCAAAATAATCCTTCAAAAATCGTAGTACATTGTCATTGTAAACTTGGAAAAGGGTGTCACAAATTGAACTCCCTTATGGTTAACACTTAACAGGAAAGGAACATCACCTTGATATATAGCTTCTCCAGGCACGGAAAGCATCTGAGGAAACTGACAACTTGCTCCAGGTTGGGGCCGATAGATTCTAGTGCCAAGACCTTCACTGTGCGCAGTTTTGGGGTCAAGCTTGTCAGAATCATTTTCTGAATGACAGACGAACAAACATCTTCAAAATTTGAAATAATGTTAATTTGTAGAAGGAGAGGTAGAAGACGGCTGTTGTACCTGAACGGGTGTGGATCCAATAACAAGTTCAGAGTATTTGTCAGCCGAGTATCCCACCACTATCAATTTCGGCGCAGAAATGACATTGATTCTTGTTGGACCTTCTTGATCATCTACAAGTAATCTCTCAAGTGCAGGTGTGTCCTCAATGACCATACCGTGGTACACATCTTGTGATGTCTTCGTGCCGCACCAGCAACACACATAAATAGTCCGGAGAGTCATGGAGGTGATGCGGAAGGTACTCAACATATTGATCGCCTGAAGATGAAGGTACTCAAGTGTAGTACAGCCACGGAGCAGGCTCTCCATGTCACCATTTGAGAGGCAGACGGCGACGAGCTTGAGGTGCTTCAGTCGTGGTAGAATAAGAGCGGGTGCGTCATTAAGGGGGGGAATGGCAGTTCCTGAACTTGGCGACGCGCAGCGTGGGCGCGAGGCGGAGTGTGGATGTTGGCAGCGACCGCATATGCCCATCATCAAAAGTGAGCTCCTCGAGCTGATCTAGGGCGGGGGATCGGAACCAGTCGTCAAGCTTGGCTCGGTCCTTGCCGTTGGAACGGAACTTGACCATTCTAAGGCCTCTAGTTGGGCCAAGGTGACTGCTGAGGATCTTGGAGAACGCATCCAAGCTTTTGCGATAACCATGGCAGAGCTCGTGGGTGTCGATTAGGTTGAGAGGGCTGGAGTTCCATAGGGGGCGCCACCGTCGGGAAAGGACGATTATCTGCACCCCATATTTGATTGGGAGGAGGGAGATGATGACTGTCAACATATCATCGGGGAGGCTGCTGATGAAGTCTAGGCCTGCTGGAGTCGCTTGCGGTTCTAGCTCGCCCCGCCTCCGCTTGTTGCCATCCCCGTTCTCCACCTTCGGAGTCTCCTTGTCAGCGGCGCTTTCTGATAGAAATGGGAGTACAGGGAATATTTAGTTAAAACAGGGCAATAGAAAAGTGTATTGGTAACTAGAAGTTATTAGGTAGGAATATAGTAAGAAAAGGGAATAACAATTGGTTGCTTAAATACTACAGAATTCATTTGACATTGCTGGGTAAGTCAACATGCAGATAGTTGAAAAGAAAACTTACTTCGAACAAAGTCTGGACAGATGATTTTGTCGAGGAAGTTAGCATATATCTCATGACGAGGCCCTTTTATGTGCAGTGCAATTTTAGTGCCAGCTTTTAGTACATAAAACTTAGAAATTTCTTTCTAAAAGCGAGTGCCAAAATTAGGGGTGGAAACGGATCGGATGCGTATCGGATAGTGCTCTTACCACTTCCATTTTCATATTTTCAAAACAAATACGAATCCGAATACGGATGTTATCGGATACGGATGCGGCTCGGATATTATTTGAATACGGATAAGTATCGGATATTTTCTTGATTTGGAACGGATACGAATAATATCAACATATTGCTTAATTAAATTAGTCGATAGCTATGTGACCTGAAATAATCAACTTGTGACATAAAATAAGTCAATGATAAATAGGTTTATGAATAAATACTATTGTAATGCATAATAATTTACAAGTTTAATCATATAAAGAGTAAAATTTGGCCACTTATTTGGCTTTTATGTTGCATAATTGGAATATTGGGTCTAGAATTTTGAAAATTACCTCCCATAATCTTATTCAGATATGGATATTTCCACTTCCATATCCATATTTGTGTCAAAATCTCCTACCATATTTTCTTTTTATTTTGTTAATAAATTCAGATACGGATAATTTCCATTTCCACTTTGGTTCGGATACGGATGTTTCGGATACGAATAGGCATTTTCTCGAATAGAATATCGGATATTTCGGATTATCCGCTACCACTTTCCACCCCTAGCCAAAATAGGAGTCACCACGTTCATCAAGTCTTACAGTAGCAACGACTGTAAATCCGTGGTTTGTGTGCAGTTTGACATCCGTGCAGCCTTGATCTATGTAAAGGGAAAGATTGTGCACTACATAATCTGTTGCATAGCAAGGGATGCGCTACAGAAAATGGTAGGATTGTTAAAGAAAATATGGTAACATGCAAATATGGGCCCAAATTGAAAGAACTGTACAGCAGTTGAAATCGAAGGACAAAAAACTATAATTAAACAGATAGGGTAAACATGATGTCATGGAAATATGAGAGTAATCGAAAGAACAATACATCATTAGTTTGCCTAATACAGAAAGAAGAGGGGGAAATCCCCTTTGACGTATATGGTGCATGTGGCACCTTTTATCCAAATGTAGAAATATTTAGAATATGTTCAGGAAAGTATGCCATGCCAACCAATTTAGGGTGAGATTGAACATACCGTGCGCATCCTCAAGTGATCTGGTACGGTGAGATGGAATCTCTAGCGAAGGTCGCAAAGTCCTAATGTGTCGGCACACTATACATTCTATGAATGAAAGAAAACCCTCAAATCAGCTCGAATAAAAATGAATTCACGGCGATTTCCGCCAGGTGATTAAAGGAGGCAGATGAACTGGAATAGGAGATGAGATAATATCTCATTAAATTAGTTACCTTGTCGTCCATGAGAAAGAACCCTCAGTACGGCAGATTCCCCAACCAAGCGGAGCTGGGTCGACCGCGAGCAGCGTCGAGAAAGTCGATGGCGATAGGCGGCGGCAAGCGGAAGTGGCGAAATGCGGTGGGCTTTGCCGGCAGCCTGGCGGCGGCGGCAGGCGGCGAGCTAAGTGTTTACCGCCGCGATAGGTGGTGTCATGGCATAGACGCGGAGGAGCTTGTGCAGGTGTGAATGGGGACCGGAGGGGGTGGAGGGCGGGGTGAGGGTTTTTGTGACGTGGGGATGGTTTTTTCTTTTTTGAATTGGGTGGTGAGGGTTTTCTGTCCCACAAAGAATTTTGGAGGTGACGGTTTGCTAGAGCAAACCGTGTGTGATTGACGCAACAGACAAAATGAAAGTCATTGCACACGGTTCCAATTTTGGGAACCATGTGTAATTGACGTACTACCTCCGTCCTGGTTTATTGGTCCCCTTTGTAATTTTTACCAAATTTTGACCAAATATTTAACTAAGAAATGTTTATGCATGTCACCAAAAATTATATCATTGAACACTATGCTCAAATACCCATCCAACGATATAATTTTTGCTGACCTGCTCTAACATTTTGTCAGTTAAACCTTTGGTCAAAATTTAACACAAATTACAAAGGGGACCAATAAACCAAGACGGAGGTAGATTCCATCAACCGAACTGGTTGCATCCATATCCCATGGTTAGACATAAGTAAGCATAGATTAAACATACTCAGACATAGATAATAAGCGTACACGTACATAAGCATAGTTCAACCATAAGGACATAGTTCAACCGTCATTAAGCATACTCAAGCGTACATAGTTCGATCCATCCCACATCTCATCTCACATGCCGGCACGATCCTGAAGCTTCTCCAGGTACTCGGCGTACACGTCGTGCGCCACCCTTCGAGAATACTTCTGCTTGAAGGAGCCAACGGCCCGTCCTCTTGCATGTGCCAGAACACTTAGATACGCGTCACGAAGCTTGTGGTTGCAAAATGGTCATCGATAGCCGCCATTCCAGGTCCTAATACGCCTGTTATGCATTCCCGCATAAAGCTCCCTCGGGATTTGCCTCTTATACCTCCTCTGGCCATCTTCATCCTCGCTGTCCACATCGTCAGACAGCACCTATACAAATAGTAAAACAAATTTGGCATCAAATCAATGATTACATGCCGTGAAGTAGGATTAGGAATTTATGGCTATTTATTTATACATATCCAGAGATTATGGTTCGATTTTAAGCACAGTCGTCTACGTACATACAAATCTTGAAGAAAATAATGGCACAAACATATGTAGGTCATTCAAAATTAATTTTCAAGTCCTGGCTAGGAATTATTAGCACGAACACTAACCCTAGTCGGATTACTAGCAAAAATTATTTGCACATATGAAACGACTAATCACTTATCACTTGTATCATTCAAACAGTCAATACACTACACGGATCTAATGAAACTTACTCAGATTTCATGGATTGGGAGAACATAACCATAGGATTTCTATTGCAAAAAGGGGGAGGCAGGAGTAACCAGAGAAACCTTATTCTCTATTTGACACATAAATGGGTATAGATGACTAATCAGTTGTTCGTCATCGTCGGAGTCGTCGCCACGGTCATCACCAGAGTCGGAATGGAACTCCGCCTCCGGCTGTGGAACCTCGACGTCGTCGACGACGTCAAGGTGCAGCGATAACTCGCCGGCGATGACGACAACCTCTATCTCCAGCTCCATGCCGTGCTCCGGTGCTTTAGTAGCCCCGGCGTCGCCACTCCCTTTGATGGGGCGCTTCGGCGGCATCCTCATACACTGACAGCTTTGAGGACTGAGAGCAGCGTCAAGGATGCGAGCGGAGAGAGAGGATTGTGTGTGTGGCGACGATGGGGGGGGTGTGGCTGCTCGGGCGCACCATTAATATGGAGTTGTGGGAGTGTAACACCCTGGATGTGACTTGCCATATTTGTAACTCCAAATCTTGCCATTTCCGGCTATGTGATATGATTTTCCTTCGTGGTTGGGTTTTTGTCTCTCGTTTTGCATTTGTGCTTGGTGTCATCTTGCATTCTCATCATCATCATGTGCATGGTGTGATTTCATACGTTTTATGTGTTGCATGTTCCATGCATGAGTCTTGTGTCATCACCACTTCTCCTTCCTTTCCTTTATTTCTTTTTGCAAGTGCACCTTTTCCCTACTCCATTAATGTTCATCTTTTCCCCAATATTTCAAGCATCTCGCCCTAAACCTCTCTGCAAAATGTCAGATCTTTTGAAGTTGTTTTGGTTAGGTTCAAAATACCTCAAGTTTGAATTATATTCAAACTTGTTTTATTTTTCGACCTCTAAAAATGCCCAAGGAAATTATTTCAAATATAACATTATATCAGGAGCATGGGAATATTTTCATATTTCCCAAATCCCTCTTCTTTGTACCTGGCCTTTTTCATTTTTGTTTTTCTATTTGAGGAAATGCAAATAAAAGAAAAGGCTTACCTGGGCCTCTCTTTCCCCAGCCGAGCGCAGCAGCAGCTCTAGCAGCCAGCCCAGCCAACCCGCGCGCACGTTGCTTCCCCCCTTTCTCACACGAGCGCGGCACACCCCTCTCTCTCACTCGAACCACGTGGACAAGCGGGTCCCCCGCGTCAGCAAGAGCGGCAGCCACACCCGCCTCCTTTTCTCCTTCCTCTTCCTCTGCTTTTCGTCGTGCCATGGCCACGGTGGTGAGCCAGCTAGCCGCGCCGCGCCTACTTAAGCCCCCTCTCGGCGTCCGCACCTAGCCCCTAGGGTTTCCCTCTCCATCCTAAGCCGCCGCCAGGGGAGAAAACTCCCCCAGATCCTTCGCTTCCACCGCTTCCCGAGCGCGCCTGAGAGCGCGTCCACGTCGCCAGCGTGCACTCCGGCCACCTCCACCTCGCCAAGCACGTACGTCTTCCTCCACGACATCGACTACGTCCCCGCCGTCCTCTCCCTCGCCTGGGATCGCCAAGTCCGGCTACCTCACCGTCGTCCTCTTCCTCCCCTGCTTCGCGGACAGTAGCCCCGCCAGGTTCAGAGCTTGTCCGCGTCACCGCAGGCTCGTCTCCGTCGACCCCGTCGTGTCCTAGGGTGAGCTGGGTAACGCACCTCCCTATCCCATCCATTCCATGGCGTGTAGGCACCCGTAGGACTCGCCCGATCCGTGTCTTTGGCACGTTCGCAGTGCTCCGGCGAAGCCTGAAGATTATGTCGTGCGTATCTTTGTTGTAGCGCACCCGCGCGTCCCCGCGCTCCGGTTCTATCCTAGCCGCGTTCTCCTCGCTGCGCTGGCCTCGCCCGCGCAACTGCTCCCGCAGTGCAGCATCCCCGCGCGATCACCAGGCCTCGCCTAGCCCCATGTCTTAGCCACTGAGGTGAGCACGAGCTCGTCCTCGGGAGGGCCCGCACGCGCACATTCATTTGCTGCTCCGTTTGCACGCGTGCGACCTTACCCCCCATTCCGCACGCCCGCCGGTGCTCTGCAGCTGTAGAAGTCGCCACCGTTGCTTGCCGTCGACGCCGGAACTATGCTGCGCGTTCATGGCGTATCCAGGACCGGGATGCCCTCTGTTCAAAGTGTAATGCACCCCATCTTGATCACAAGGTGGGCTTGTAGCTCACTGGTTGCTCCCGCTCGCTCTGGTGCAATAAGTCTCGGGTTCGAGTCCCAGGCTCTGCAGTATTTTGCTGTGGTTTTTTTTCTTTTCATTGTGACACTGACGCCTCGGCCCCACCGGACATACACACACCCAGCCACGTGGCCCACGGCCCTACGAGTTAGTCTAACGGCTGGGTACAGCTTGGGTGCACCTAGCTTTTCCCCTCATGTCCTCTGTTTTATTCCAATTCGGAACATGCCAGATTTGACATATGCTGAGGTTTCCATTTTAGGCAGTAATTGTTTTTGCATAAATGTGGGGATTTTTCTACTGCAACCTACACATATTATATATGTTTTTGGAGTAGAAAAATCCCACCAATCCAGTGGTGGCATTAGTTTCTGCATTTGAGCAAGTTTGCATACATGTCATTTTACATCATGTTGCTGTTTTGTCTTTCATGTGTATATTTATGCAGATATGCTATGAGGTAGTTTTGCACATGAACATGCTCTTCATCATGCCTACTTGCTTCTGGAATCAAGCTCATGCCATGATATGTTTTATTTTGAGTTAAACAAGCTTGCAAACATACTATCATGAATATGTTTCTGTCATGACTTTAAATTCTACCAAGTCTGGAATCTGTTTATGTCACTTGCCATGTTTGCATTGATGCTATCATCATTTATGTAGGTTTCTGGAGCATGTTCACTAAGTGAGTTTTGTTAAGTGCATGTAGTACTAGCATGACATGTCTTTGTTTGCCATTATATGTTCCTGTAGCATGTTGTTTGCTAGCTCTAAACATTGCTACCTGCTGTTGTTTATGCCATGTTCAGTATTTTCACTAAGTCTGTGAAGCTGATATCTTTTGCACTTTTGCCATGCTTGTTTGAACCTGTTATTGTGTGACCTAGCCATAGCTCAGTGTTCATATTTTGTGAAGCATCTCTTGTAGATCACTTCCATATGCTTTGTTCCTATGTTGGAGTGCAGTAGCTCAGTTTCTTGTTGCATTCTAGTTGGCATCATGCTGTTAGTCGCAGATTTGTGTCATTCTTGTTTCGTTTGCCATTTGCAAACCGTGCATCCGTTTCCGGTGATCTTTATATCGATTTCAACCGAAATCATCTCATCTTTCCAGCGGCATGCTCGGTTTTCCAAGTTGATGCCTTGTTCATCCTTCTCCTTCCGGAGCACGCATATGCATTGCTATCACATCTCGCATATCATGCCATGTATTGCATCATGTTGCTTGTGCATTTCCCGTGATTGATTGTTGGTCCTTTGCTTGTGTTCTTGCTTTGGGTAGAGCCGGGAGACGAGAACGCTTATGAGGAACTTGTTGAGAACGCTTCCGAGGATCAAGCTTTCGACAACTCTGAGAACCTTGCAGGCAAGATGACCATACCCTCGAAATCACTTCTATCTTTTCTTGCTAGTTGTTCGTTCTATTGCTATGCCGCGCTACCTACGACTTGCCAAATCATGCCTCCCATGTTGCCATGTCAAGCCTCTAACAATCCTTTCCTAGCAAACCATTGTTTGGCTAAGTTACCGCTTTTGCTCAGCCCTTCTTATAGCGTTGCTAGTTGCAGGTGAAGTTGAAGTTAGTTCCATGTTGGAACATGGATATTTTGGCATATCACAATGTCTCTTATTTAATTAATGCATCTATATATTTGGTAAAGGGTGGAAGGCTCGGCCTTATGCCTGGTGTTTTGTTCCACTCTTGCCGCCCTAGTTTCCGTCATACCGGTGTTATGTTCCTTGATTTTGTGTTCCTTACGCGGTTCGGTGATTTATGGGACCCCCTTGACAGTTCGCCTTGAATAAAACTCCTCCAGCAAGGCCCAACCTTGGTTTTACATTTGCCTACCTAAGCATTTTTCCCTTGGGTTTTCGCGAGCTCGAGGGTCATCTTTATTTTAACCCCCCCCCCGGGCCAGTGCTCCTCTGAGTGTTGGTCCAAACTAGAGCACCGTGCGGGACCGTCCCATGGCAACTTGGGTTACGTTGGTACCTGTACGCTTCGCTTATCCGGTGTGCCCTGAGAACGAGATATGTGCAGCTCCTATCGGGATTTGTCAGCACAGCCGGGTGGTCTTGCTGGTCTTGTTTTACCATTGTCGAAATGTCTTGTAAACCGGGATTCCGAGACTGATCGGGTCTTCCCGGGAGAAGGAATATCCTTCGTTAACCGTGAGAGCTTATAATGGGCTAAGTTGGGACACCCTGCAGGGTATTATCTTTCGAAAGTCGTGCCCGCGGTTATGAGGCAGATGGGAAGTTGTGGGAGAGAGGCAGGCGGCGGTCAAACCGATGGCTCGCCTCCCGTTGAGCCTGCGCACCGAACTGCTGGCATGCCTACCAAAGTTTCACACAGCTACTTGCACGCCTCCCGATGACACTACACAGTGAGCACGCCTCCGTCAATTGACACACATGCACGCACGCCTCCCGGTCTGCCTGCATGGCGGACTGCTGGCATGCATCCCGTCAACCCACGCCTGCTCGCACGGCACACGGGTCGCGCGGCGACACGTATATTGTTTTTCTATTTGGATGATTAATGTTGCCGCTTTATTGCTTAACCGAAGCATGGCACGTATCCATTGTTGGTCCAATGCTCACGGTTCGAATAAATAATCCGTTTGGGATATTGGTTACCAATTATTAATAATCTTCCGTTTGTAATTAGATAAAGATTACATCAAAAATGGTCTCAAATTTGACAAAAAAAAGTACAATGCCACTTTGGATTGGTGTCCATATGACAACACGATAAGTTTCATGAACTTCAAATAAGTTTTGGATCTACTAGAATTTAAAACTCAAGATTCTCAATGTTTGAAATTTGTTGCATGAGGAGTAAACATGCACCCATTGAGACACATGTGTTTTTGCAATGCATTTAGGTGCACTGTCACGTGTGCATGTAGCTCAAATTTGATTTTTGCACATTATACCCGTAGAAAATCAATCAATTAATGTACTAAAACGTCTTAGTGATCTCTGTGATTTTTTCGAAATTAAAACGTCCCTCCTTTGGTAACATATGTTCACCGCGGGATAATTAATTTAACATGCATCGTAGTTGCGGTGGATTCGCGGTGTGTGTGTGTGGGTGTGTGCGTCTGGGGGTGGCGGGTGGCTCGCAGTACACTACAAGTTATGAGCCACCGTGTGGGTTGGCCGTTTTGTTAGGCAGGCCGGTGCCACATCAGAGTCGTGAAATCATTATTAAAAACATTACACAACCCTTTCATACATACATGTTTTGGCCACATGCAGTCGATGGTTGTCCTACACGACACTCGATACTCGCGTGTGACGCTTTCTGTGGGCCCGCGAGGTCGTCATCCATCACTTTGACGAATAGCCGGCAGTGACGTTAATTTGACCAGCAAGGTAGAATCTTTTTTTGTGTTATATGGTGGTATATAGTACGTGCCGAAGAGCTGGGAGGGGACTAGCATATATACTATACGTATGCCTCCGTGAACAAGTACACCTCACTCAGTATTGGGACTTTTCGGTTTCCGAGGCACGTGCCACATCAAAATTGTGAAATTGGCTATTCAAACATCACACAACACCTCTTTGGGCCACATGCATGCACGCGCTGGTTATCCTAGCTAGGACACTCACGTGTGACGCTTCCATCTGTGGGCCCACGAGGCCATCGTCGATGCATATGCATGCAACACTTTGACCTATATCGGGAGAGGTTAATTAATTTCACCATCAATGAGGCTTCTTTTGGGTTGTACATATTACAACAGGAGCATATAGTATGTGGTGAGGAGGGGGAAGGGGACCATCATATGTAGCACGCTTCATGAACCTCGCTCTGTGTGGGTGCATGGTTTACGGTTTTTGAGGCATGTGGCACACCAAAGTTGTTCAATTTGGGTATTCAACATATATATGTTTGGCCAACATGCAAAGTGGTGGTGGTTGTCCTCTCGCACCCACTTAAGCGGTTATCAGCGATATCGATGATCTCCATCTGTGGGCCCGCTTGGTCCACCACTACTTTTTGCCTGACAACAAGAGAGGTTAATTTGACTTAGGAGGGGATTATTATTTTTGCTTGTAATACGGTATATATATATAGGTCATGCTCTGGGATGACATGCATGATACAGTTTGAGCACACACACATGCACGTGTACACATGAATCCCTCCCATCGAATCGAAGTGGCTAGTACAACGACACGTCATGAACCGATCTCGCCTGTGTGGGGAGCTATTGTACAATTTATGACGCACACGCCACATCAATGTTGTGAAATGGTATTCAAACATGCATGCACGCATCACCTCCATATATATGCATGTAGTGGTTTCCTTCGAACGGTACACTCCCTCGCGTGGTTATCGGCAACAAGCCTATATATTCGTGGGCCCGCGTGGACATCCATGATCACCTTGACCAACAACAAGATAGGTTACCATGGCAGATTCTTCATTTGGTTCATGTTATCATAGTATAGGTCATGGTGAGATTCAGACCTAATTAAGTTTGAGCGCATATACTATGCACGCATGCATGCATGAATCCCCGTCGTTGGCTTGAAGTGTGGTGTAACATACATATGCATCGTCAACCTAACCCTCACTCAATGTGGGGATTTCTAGTTTGAAATCACGGTGCCACATCAAAGTTGTTCCATTGTTACTCAAAAACACACCTCTCCATACATATGTTTGGGCCACACACTGGTACGCGTCGGTGCTATACAAACGGTTTTTAACCCCTTTCTGCGACGGCATTTGGAACCGTCTCCTAGTGAGTGACGGCGATAGGGTGTCCTTCCCACATGACCCAGAAACCGTCGAGGATAGGGAGCCTTGATGCATACAGTTGTCCCTATATAACCGTTTCCAATATCTCTAATATCCCAAACGCTTCATCCTTGCTACTCATTTGTGCTCGCATTGCCATCGCAGTCGAAGTTTTTTGGTTCTACCTAAATCTAGGCAGATTCCAGGCACGGGAGTTTTCCAGGCAGGCATGGGAGTTTTACGATGCCTGGCACATCACAAACAGTTCATGATTATAAACTGTGTACGATAGGTAGACAATCACACACATTTAGTTTTCCCGCATCGTATGCGATAGTGTCTGACATCACACACGCTTTGCAAATGACAACTGTGTGCATTGTTACACACGTTTCCTCAACATGAACCGTGTCGGATTATGATGTATATCGCACATGCTGTGCTTTATTAACCGTGTGCGCCGTAATGACCTGCACACCGTAATTTCGCCCTAATTTAATTGTTGCTATTTAAAATTGTACCTAATTTAAACTTAAAAGTAGGCTTTAGCTTTATTCATATCCATCAGGTTCAAACAACCAATGCATTATTCGATTCACAGGTACATATGTTTAAGAATTACATAAGCACCAAATAAAGAATGATGAACCAGGGTTCTATACTTGTAGTATTACAGATGGTAAAGAAAGAGGCGACAAACATTCCGGTTGCTGAACAAGGTGAAGCGGAATGACCCTATTGTGCTCTCCTGGATGCAAAAGGCATGCAGGACTCTAGTCCAACCCCTTGCGATGGCCGGCCGCCAATCATGTAGTTTGAGAGGTAATCTTGAGTAAACTGCTTCAGGATCCACTACAAAGGAAAAAAAAGATTCAGACATTGTCATCTAACACAAGTCATTACGGGTAGTAAAAAGAAGGCTACATGGTTCTTACTTACCATCCTGCAGTTCACTGTTGTCTTGCATAAAGTGTAAACAATTGGTTCGATTGACGTCTTTGGACCCATTTTAATAACGATCTTTATCAGTTTCCTCACTTGATGCTAGTTCATGAATATCTCATTGCCCCAGAAAGGGTCGAAGTGTGGAACTTTGGCAATGATATATGTACCTATCGAGGATATACCCCGCGGTATGACCCGGCCGGAAATATGACCCGTCCAGACTAGGCGGCTCACCAGAGACCCGGCTGACACTTGGCGACTCACTGGAGACCCGCCCGAGCCTCGGCAACCTATTAGTGACCCGGCGGGTGGGTCAGACGATCGACAAGACCCAACGGCCCAGAAGGCGACTCGTGGGAAGGCCAGCTTATGTTCTCGTGGGTTGGCTTAAGAGGAAAGGCATGAGGAATATTTTCCTTACAAGGAAGCAAGACCCGGACTTGTATCCGGCTTGTATTACAAGATAGACTAGTCCTAATCCTGGTAGGACTCCACATGTAACCCACCACTCCAACTTATATAAGGAGGGGCAGGGCACCCCAAGAAGGGGGCGAGAAATAATCTTGAGGGCTGGACACAACTAGAGGAGAGCCGACTTACACAACAACTCCCTCATGAGCATATTGAATAAGACCTAGCCACAAACAGCATGTAGGGTTATTACCGGATGATGTTTCCCGGGGCCCGAAGCTGTCGAAATCTTGTCTCGTGTGCTAATCCGCTTCGACGATCTACACGCGTCTCTCATCCCGATCAACCCCACTCAAGCTACCACATAGATGTGTTGGCCTCACGACTAAGTCCTCACACTAGGACATCTGCCGTGACAAATCCACGACAGTTGGCGCCCACCGTGGGACCAGGCGCACGGTGGTGTTGAGTTCTTGGAGGGATCTCTCTCAGGGATTGAGCAGTTTGCAATTTTCCGGCTGAATAAAAACCGGCGTGGTAGGATTCATATCAACTGCGAGTTCGTCAATCAATATTGAAGAAATTTTTAGCGGGGGTGTGTATGAGATTAAGATCAAGAGAGTTTAAAGTTGCATCTATGCATCGCCACGACCTATGATCGGCCAAGGCTGGCAAGAGATGATTTCGTCTACACACCGATCCGTCCTGAAGTCTACCGAGTCTGACAAGAGATCGGTTTCGTTAAAAACAAACCGCTGCCTCATGTGATCTGGAAAAGCTAGCAGGTTCTGTTAACCAAAACGGAGGTGTCAATGCAATCCACGTCTGAATCAATTATTTGTAAGTTTTAGTACTGCATCAAGAGAAGGAATCGGCCGCTGGTTCATATTTGGTTTCAAGGGATCGAGATTCCAGGCCGCTCAATGCTCAGGACCAACCAGCTGCCATGTAAAGATCAGAACCTTGACACGGGGATAGACTAAGGGCTTGGACTCTACTTCTGCTGACTCACATCGCTGCTATGGTTTGTCTTTGCCGGCTTGCTTCGCTGCCATGGTCCATGTCAAGTCGCCGTCACCATGGAGAACCGCCTCACCCTGCAATGAGCCGTTTCTGTCATCGATGACCTTGAACGCCTCCGGCCCATTTCGAGTCGCCCTCGACTCGGCGGCCTTACTCCGAGTCACTTTCGACTCCAAATTTTCCTCGGCCTCTGCTGCTGCCGAGCAGCCATGGCTGCCCAGTGACCTTCGCAACAGCAAGCCGGCCTTTGCCAGTTTTCATGCGACCCCGGTCGAGCCGCCGCCGCGGTGGTCCTTCACGGACACACCTCTGCTGCCAGTTCGCTTCTTTGTGTAAGCCGCCGCCGTCAGAGGGCCGCCGCTGGTTCATGCCCTCACCACTCCCGCCGAGCCGCCGTTCGTTCTGCATCGCTGTTGTGGCCACGGCCAGCCTGCGTCCAAGTCGTATTGAGCCGCTGTTCCACCTCAATCTGCTGCGGCCCAGCCTGCGTCACGCGCATCTTCTGCTCGGACAGCAGGATAAGAAAAAAAAATGTTTTATCTAGCACATGTGAGATCTACAGAATAACTTAGCACATGCACTTGAATCAAGTGTCCACAGTGCCTCATAGACGGAAAAGTCAAAACCTGATGGATTCCCATGCTTTTCCATGTAAAGAGCCCTCAACTACTACTCCTTACTAGCAAAATTCCAAGGAAGTATAACTACTATATATACATGGAGGGAGTACAATCACTATACATGCATGAACTCCCGACTTACCGCAAGATGCAGACTACTTCTCATGCGAGCCACTGCTCCACATGCAGCCATCCTGGCTCACCCTTGTTCTACTTTGGCCACGCCCTCCGCCGGCGCCGGTCCGCCTTATGGTCCCGCGTCCGCCTGGGCTTGGTTGTGCTCTGCTCCGCGCCTTGCCCCACGTTGCTCCCGCAAGTTCCTCTGCCATCTGAAGAAAAAGACAGCAGCACAGGAAAAGAAGGGAGCACTGCATGTATAAAAAAATCAGCCATGCAGTGTGTGGAGCTACTGACTCAGAAGTGCAAGAGCTGTAGAGGCCACGTTCAGCCGCCTCTGCCGTGTTGAGCCGCCGGGAGTCACTGGTCTGCCTGAACCACTGGGACTATATTGAGTCGCTGGTCTGCCTGAACCACCGGGACTATATTGAGTCGCCGGTCTGCCTGAACCGCCGGACTATATTGAGTCGCCGGTCTGCCTGAGCCGCCTCTGTCGCGATGAACGGATCATCTGTCGTCTGAACAAATCAGGTGATATCCATTTAAATTTATCTTATTAGCACATATTGTTTTTTCTCAAAGAACAGTTTATCTTTGCCTTGGTCTGCAATATTGTTTACGCAGGACAATTGTTCATTGCAAGAGCGATGGTTGTGTCATGGATGTATAGCTCGCGCCACCATTATCGTGCACTAGCATCTGACCGTGCCGTGATGCTCGACGAATATATGTGCAAACCGCCGTTTTTACGGCCCAATTTACATCAACATGACGTGGTTGACTCGCCCGTCTGCGCAGCTTACCGCGCCTGCGATTGACTTGCCCGTCCGCGCTGGCTTACAACGCCGCGGCCGGCTCACCCATGATTGATTTCAGCTTCACCGTGGTGATCATAAATTCCGCGGTGGATAATTTCTGGCTTGACATATTAGGTGAAATCCATCCATTATATTTTTATATTACATATTGCTTTCTTTAAAAAGAGCAATTACTCTGGCTTGCAAGTTCTCCAATGCAGGACAAGTTGTCTATTGCAAAAGGGACTATTATATCACTGAGTTGTTGAATGACTCATACAGGTTTATATCACGGTCAAATATGGAGAATCTCAAGACAACTCCTTGAGTCGTCTTAAGACTCGGGGGCTACAATGACATGACTCAACAAATCTTGCCAGTTCCAGCAGATTCAAGAACTCCGGGTCATTGGAGGGAAGATAACCCGGTCCCGGAGGTTACTGCTATAGTGATGAAAATTTAAAGGCCGTCAGAAATATTCCGGCTTAAAATGAGGGATTCCGGTTTAAAACCCGGCTTAAGGGAAAATTGTCTCTCACAAAGCTTTGAAGCTCTCAATATCCGGTTTGCAATTCTGGTTCAAAAAGAATTCATCTCTCGCAAGTTCGAGTTCTTAGAAAAATTAAAGGTTGCCAAAGAGAACTTGCTGGCATGATGCGCGGTTCAAACATGCGTATCCTCCCTCATTGGCTTATCATATCATTGGTCACTTGGGGGCTTCCTGCTCTCTGAGCATAGCTGTGATTACCCTCTTGATCTGGCTTACACGCCTTGTTAAATTACTTGGGGGCATCCTGCTCATTGAGCATATAGCTATGACTACCCTATTGATTCGGCTTATACGCCTTCTTACAAATCACTTGGGGGCTTATTGCCCAAGATTACCAAAGAGAACTTGTTATAATGAACAGTCCAAAGGATTGTAGAATGGAGAGCTCCACCCCACCGTAACCCTAACCGCCATCCTCCGGTGATCTCCACCTCCCACTGTGGAAATCACCATCCAACCCACCCATTCTCTCCGGCATTCTAGTTTACCCCCTTAGGGTTTCATCTCGATGGCGGTCCAGGCTTCCATTGCTCTTGGTTTTGATTTTTCTCATGGGATGGGTCTCGCGCAAGAGATCTGGCGATCCATGAGGCGCACGGTTCACCCCAATGATGGCTCTGGTCATTTCATCATGGTGGTCTCTTTTGCAAGGCATAATTTCCGCCTAACTGAGGAGAATGTTGCCCTAGCTCTTGAGGCGGCGATCGGGGGTTATTGTTCTTCATTGAAGGTATCATGTTTATGTGATCGTGCTCGCTCCTTTCATGTCTCATGCAAAGAGGTTGGTTTTTTCATCTTGCATCAACGCAACCATGTTTGCCCACAATTCAAGTGTCATTTTCATCTTTGGGTCATGGAGGTCCAGATTGGACCAAGGAGTTTAGATCTTGGCAAATTGAATGCAATGATGAATGGATTCTAGTCAGCCCTTCTAAGCGTAGAGCACGTCTAGGCCTAGCTGCAATGATGCATGCCCCTGCAAAATCTTCTTTGCGTTCTAAGGATGGAATTCATCCTCGCAAAAATTTGCGCTTTGCAACTTTTCTTAATTATGATGCATGCAAAGGATATCATTACAATGCTACTGCTGAGGACATTCTTACAGTCCAGCAAGATGCGGGTTATACACTCGATCACCAGGAATTGATAGTTTCAAATGGCAGTTCTTTGTCTAATGATCAAGTTTCACAAGTTGTTAGATCGCCGCCGATGGCTAGCTCACCGGTGCCGAAGTTGAGATTACAGTTTGGGTCCGTTTCGCCAGCTGTCCGTCCTTCTCGGGATACAGTTCCAGATCATAACCGTAGGATAATCTTCTCGCCCGATATTGTTTCTGCCACCTTTCCTTCAATGGGCTCTAGTCAAAACCCTCTAGTCCTATCGGATGATGACTCGGATGATGACTCAGATGATGATGGGCCTTGTCCTATTGTTCCTTCTCCTCCTTTGGGCCGCAATTCACCAGCCAGCCCGGTTCAATCGCCACCCAAGTCTCCGGTGGAAATTGTTCGTGACCTCCAGGATTTGGATGAAGTGATTGAAGAAATTGCTGCACAAGTTTGGGATTGTCCATGTTGCTTGGGCATGGGGCATACGTTGGATCGATGCATGAACGAGGTACGGTGAAGTCGTTGCTTCCGGCTCGGTCATGTTAAAAAAGGTTGCACGAGATCACCCCCCCCCCCAATTTAAAGATTTGGGTTCCCAAACAGAACAGCCCAACTACCAATCTCGAGTCTCGCGCCTTCAAGCATAACCCGGACTCTTCGTGCTCCCAAACAGTGGAAAGATCCCCTGCCAAAAACCCTGCCTCTCCTGCTCTGCAGTCTGGTTATTCCACGCCTCCCCCATCAAACCGCACGCCTCCCAATAGCTTTACTCCGCCTCCATCGTCCATGGCGAACTATGAGCTCGACCCACGGAGGTTCTTGCCGGCGGGTCATGACATCGTGGATGCTGGCCCGCACCGGCTGCCATGTACGTTCTACACGCCGGCCCGCTCGCCTCCCCGCCGCCATGAATCCTACATGGTGGGGATTGTCGAGCCCATACCTCAGCAGGAGGATGTGCCTCTCCTCCGTCAGCAGGTCAGGGATTTCATAACCGATGAGCTTCAACTGCCAGTTCTTTCCTCCCAGACGTGGTTTCAGGGTGTCGCCCTGTATCAAATGCAAGACCCAGTTATTCGTAGCGCCCTAGTTAATCATGCTCCATGGCCGCTCGGTTTAGATCAGCATGGTCAGGAGATCTTTGTTAGATTTATAAACCATGATGATGGGGACGGATTTTGAGCGTTACAAGGGCACAGAACCGGTTGGCTCATGTTTATTGGTGTCCCTTTAGATTATCGCAATGAAGAGATCTTGTCTGAGGTTGTTGGAACTTTCGGACAATTCCATTACTGGAATCATGAGGATGATCGTCTTGTCTGTTCTCTGGTCTATGCATCTTTTCCTGATAATTTGCTGGTTCCAAGAGATGTTGTCTTCCGCAAGTTTGCTAATGTTGGAGGTGTTGTTGTCTCTTGGACTGCCTCTTGCAACATTTTAACCACCTCTTTTGCTGAACAACTTCCCCAATATGAAGATGTAATGCCCATTGATGGGAATCCTCATCCAATGCCTGGCCAGCTTCAGCCTGTGGAAAATTTCTGGGCAGTGCCACCTTACCCAGCTCTTGGTTGGAATGATATCCCACAACCTTGGCAGCATGATCAGCTGCAGTAGCAACAGCCTGAGCAGCTGGAGGGATGGGGTGCTTGGAATGAACCAGTTGAGGAGCAGGCTGTGGAGCAGCCACAGGTGCAGCAAGATCAAGCTTCCATGGTTTTAAACCCTTCAATGGGCTCCAATGATTCTTCCCAGTAGAACATCCAATTTGTGGTTGATGGGCCTCCATTGAACCAGGTTCAGGTGATTGAGCCAGTGCTGGAGGGAGATGGGCCTGTTGGCCCAATAATTCAGCTGGAGGCAGTTGCTGTGGAGGTGGTTGCTGGCCTATTGCAGCCCCTTAATGTGCCTGCTGAAGATATTATGGTTCATGATGTCCATAATGATAATGAGGTTAATGTCCAGGTGAATGAAAACCAGATTTTGGAGGCTCCAGCTGTGATTGAGGAAAATAGCAACCTTGCCATTGTGCCATACCAACCTCCTCTTCAACCACCTCTCTTCGTTGGTGCTGCTAGGGTTGTGTATGGGCCTGTTCTTCCACCTGCAATGATATGGCAGAGAGCTTTTGAGTCTCTATTGCCCTCTTTTCTGACTTCATAAATGCCCAAGCAAATGCCATTTGTGTTAGACAGTGTTTTCCGTGAAGAGATCTTGGCTGCAAGCTTTCCCTGAGGATATGCACTTTTCTTGGCCACCTGCTCTGTTGCATAAGGAGTTGTAGCCATTGCCTCGGCTGCCCTCTCCTCCCAGACCAGTTGCATGCAAGTTGACTTTTGATGTTGACACAACCAACATTCCTGCACCAGAAGGGTCTGTAGACAGTGCACAAGTTTCACTTCCTTTTGTTAGTGTCTCTGTTGTTGCTAAGAAGAAAGGCAGAAGGCCTAAATCTCTGATGGCTCCAAGGACTGACTTCTCTGACAGAAGAATGACTAGGAGCACTACCAAGTTGCAGGGTTATAAACCCACGTGTGCAATTCCAGTCAAGCCCCGACCACCAAGACAACCATGTGCGAAGAAGCCCAAGCTTCAGGAGGCGAATGCTCAGCAGACCAGTCCCATGGCGTCAGAAGCAAGCCCTGCACCTATTCCTCTCCAGGTTATGCAGAATCTGGGTGCTTCTCTAGGCATCCCTCCTGAGAAGTTAACTGTGGAGCAGCTTATGGCTGAGCCCAAACAGTCCCAACACAATGATGTGCCCAATGATGAGTGATTTATGTTGTCTTATTATAGGGAGGCAGGCCCTTTGTCCTGCCATTTATTTTCTTTTGGGTTTGCTACTTGCTCTTTCAGACTTGTGTGGCTGTTTAGTGGACTTAGGGATTCTCTGAACTATCTTATGCAGTCTTCTAGTTATGATGTGTGCCAGTATTATTATGTGATGTTGTGCTTGTTCTCTTTCTACGCATTGTTTTACAATGAGTACACACTCTAATAAGGACTGGAAAGTGCTCTGCTGGAATGTCAGAGGGCTTAATTTTGAAGTTAGGCAGAGGGCTATGAGAGCTAAAATTGAGGAAAGCCAATGCTTTGTTGTTTGCTTACAGGAAACTAAATGTGATTTCTTTGATCAAAGATCTATTAGGAAGTTTTGCCCTAAAAGGTTTGACAATTTTGTGTACTCTCCTTCTGTGGGTGCCTCTGGTGGGATTATTGTTTTATGGTGCTCATCTGCTTTAGTTGGTGCTCTGATTGATTTGCAAAGCTATGGTATCATCATAAATTTCACTTCCACACAAAATAACCAAACTTGGACTTTGGTTAATGTTTATGGACCATGCCAGGGAGAGCTTAGTGATGATTTTGTGCATTGGTTATATCATATTCAAATCCCACAAGATGATCTCTGGTTATTCTTAGGAGATTTTAATTTCATCAGATCAATGGAGAATAGAAATATGCCAGGAGGTGACATTAATGATATGTTTATTTTCAATGAAATCATTGGGAACCTGGGTCTTATTGAGCTACCTTAAAGGAAGATCATACACTTGGTCAAATATGCAGGAATCTCCACTTTTGGAGCAGCTGGATTGGTTTTTCACAACACCTACTTGGACTGGTGAATACCCTAATACCATGGTTTACCCTCTTGCCAAGACTACCTCTGATCATGTGCCTTGTGTGGTCTCTATCTCCACCTCCATACCCAAAGCTAAGATTTTTCATTTTGAGAACTACTGGGTGGACATGCCTGGGTTCATGGAGTGTTTTCAGATCTCTTGGTCTGCTCCCACAAGGAAAACAAATTATGTTGCCATCCTTACTGAAAAGTTTAAAAGGTTAAGGACAGATCTTAAGAAATGGCACACAGGTTTATCCAGACTGAAGCTCCTGATGAATGCCTGTAATGCAGTTATCCTTGCCTTTGACAACTTAGAAGAGCAAAGGCCTCTGTCTAGGCCTAAATTTAACTTCAGAATGATTGTCAAATTACATTTGGAGGAGCTTCTTCATCTGCAGTACATTTATTGGAAGGAAAGATGCACCATCAGATGGATAAAAGTGGGAGAGGAAAACTCCAAGTTTTTTCAAGCAATGGCAACAAAGAGATTTAGAAGGAATTATATTTCCAGCTTAATTAATGATGATGGTTTGACATTATCCTCTCATAACGAAATGGCTGGACTTCTTTGGTCTTCATATAAGGATAGGATGGGAGTTTCATGTGGAATTGACATGTTGCTTGATCTTGAGAATTTGATCCAGCCTGTCCCTGGACTTAAGGGTTTATCTGGGCCTTTTACAGATGATGAAATAAATGAGGTTTTAAGAGCACCTGGACTAGATGGATTTACTGGCTTGTTTGTTAAGAAGTGTTGGCTTATAATCAAGGACGATTTCCTCAAGCTAATCTCTGACTTCTATGAAGAAAAAATTTCTTTGCAGAGTATTAATGGATCTCTGGTGACACTTATTCCCAAAATCCTCTCTCCTGAAGGACCAAATGATTATAGGCCAATCTCTCTCACAAATACTTGTCTCAAGTTTCTCACTAAACTCCTGGCAAATAAACTACAGAAAGTCATCCTCACATGCATCCATAAAAATCAATATGGTTTCCTTAAATCAAGGTCTATACAGGATTGCATTGCTTGGAGTTTGGAATACATTCATCAGTGTCATCAGTCTAAAAGACCAATCCTTATTCTCAAGCTTGACTTTGCTAAAGCTTTTGACACTGTTGAACATGACTTGATTCTGCTTATGTTAAAATACAAGGGTTTTGATGCAAAATGGATAGGCTGGGTTAAGGAACTCCTCTCATCTGGATCTTCTTCCATCCTTCTAAATGGTATACCTGGCAAGCAATTCAACTGCAAGAGAGGTGTAAGGCAAGGAGACCCTCTGTCACCTCTTCTTTTTGTTATTGTTGCTGATCTACTTCAATCTGTGGTTAACCAAATGCTCCAGCAAGGTTTACTTACTCTCCCAATACCATTTAATGACCCAGATTTCTCAATAGTTCAGTATGTAGATGATAGCTTGTTGATCATTCAAGCTGATGAGGGTCAGCTGCTTGCTCTCAAGAATATGTTGACTGCTTTCTCTAAATCAACTGGTTTAAAAGTCAATTTCCAGAAGTCTTGTATCCTGCCCATCAATGTATCACAGGAGGAAACCATCAGATTGGCTGCAATTTTTGGATGTCAGGTTGGGTCTCTCCCTTTTACCTACCTGGGACTGTCTGTGGGCACCACCAAACCCAGGGTACAGGACCTTGTGCCTATTGTGGACAGAGTTGAAAGGAGACTCTCTGCTAGTTCCTCCCTACTCTCCCAAGGTGCCAGATTGCAACTGCTGCTCTCAGTCATTTCCTCCATGCCCATCTATTTCCTTTGCAGTCTTAGCTTACCAGCTGCTATTATTAAGCAACTTGAGAGAATAATGAGGCAATGTTTATGGAGAGGAGATTCTGATACCCCCAAACAATCTTTAGCAGCCTGGCCAATGGTTTGTAAGCCAAAAGATAAAGGGGGCATGGGGATCATCAACCTTGCAATTCAGAATAAGGCCTTGCTCACTAACACTTACACAAGTTTTATAATAGGGCCGATATACCTTGGGTCTCTCTAATTTGGGACACTTATTACAATGGAGTGGTTCCTCATGCAACTGTTCAGTGTGGATCTTCATGGTGGAGAGACATCATGAAGTTAAATGATGTTTATAGAGCTCATTGTATTATCACAATCAATGATGGAAATAGTTCTCTGTTTTGGCATGACAAATGGAGCTTGGGAGGTAGGCACCTGCCAATTAAGGAGAGATTTCCCAGACTCTTTTCCTTTTCTCTTGATGACAAGATATCTGTCAGGGATTTCATTGAGGACTTTGATATTGGCACATTTTTTCAATTGCCACTCTCTCATGAAACAATGGATGAGTTGGTTTCCCTTAATTCTGCCTTATCAGGCTTGCAAAGAAGACCCAATGAACCTGACGCCTGGTCTTGGACACCTGGAAAAGGTCCATACTCTGCCAAGAGTTATTATACATTGGCCCATGCACATTTACCTGATGATGATCCCTGTAAATGGATATGGAGGAGCAGGTGCATTATGAAAATCAAGGTTTTTGCTTGGTTGGTGCTGAATGATAGGCTCAATACGAGAGATATGCTTTTGAGAAGGCATTGGACAACTGAGGAAGATGACAACCTATGCCCTATGTGTGTGGCTGAATTGCATGAGGACAGAGATCATCTCTTCTTCAAGTGTACCTTCAGCATCAGAGTTTGGAATTACCTGCAGATTACCTGGTATGCAGGGTTAACTCCTCGAGAGTGCATTATGGCTGCCAAGAGAAGTTTTCAGCATCCTTTCTTCTTTGAGGTGGTTTATCTTGCTGCCTGGAGCATTTGGACCACGAGGAATGATAGGATCTTCAGGCATATCAGGCCAACCTTCGGCAGCTGGAAAGCCAAGTTCATCCATGACATAACCCTACATTCTCACACTACTGGAATCAGCTATTTTGCCGTCTGCCACGGCGGACGGCAAAGGCACGAACGGCGGACGGCAAAGGCCTTTGCCGTCAGCTGCGGACGGCAACAGGCTCCGGCAAAGTAGGCTACGGTAAACAGCTACTTTGCCGTCTGCTTCCTGGCGGCTGACGGCAAAGGCCCTTTGCCGTCCGCCGCGGACGGCAAAGAGGGCGGACGGCAATAATTGTGCCTTCAGTCCGTTAAGTGGCTAACGGCAGGCCTTTGCCGTCCGCCGCGGACGGCAAACTTTCTAGTGCCTTTGCCGTCTGCCATATGATGTCATCTACACGTCACTACATGGCAGGCCTTTGCCATCCGCCGCTGACGGCAAACTCTTTTACTCTTTGCCGTCTGCCACTGTAGGCAAATTGACCAAATGGGTCAGCTCCCAGGAAGCACAGCTGGATGCCACGTGGCCTCTTTGCCGTCCGCTGCAGACGGATCAAGCCTTCGATCAAGCCCCTCCTTCCCCAATGGATCAATGCTCTGCCTTGATCTTGTAGCATCTCCTTTTGTATATTTATATATATTTTTTGTACATGTACAGGTAGGTTTTTTGTTTTCATAGATAGACTTTGCTAGTTTTACTTTCATGTAAAGACTTGGGCCTATTTTAATAAAAGGTTGTGGGGCTTTTGCCTCACAGTATTCAGCCAAAAAAATGAACAGTCCAAACATAGGTAACCTGCCTTGATGGCTTTGTTGAGAAAATCACTTGGGGGCTTCCTGTTTAATGAACATAGCCTTATTTACCCTTTTGATTGGCATGGACGCCAGGTGTATTCACCAACAATCCGGGTTATCCTGCCTATGTATGCCTGCCACTCCGACCAGGTAATCCTTGAATGACTCGCTGAACTTTTGACAGTCAATCTTAAAAAGACCCTGAACTTGTCAAAGTTAAAACGGTGATTGGTCATGTGAGGCCCGGCTTACAGGTTTGAATAAAGGTATAACTCAGTGGCTGTGCGGCCCTTGAAAAGCACTTGATATTGAGGCTTGGCAGCCTATGAAGGCCTTGTTTTTCTGATTTGAATTTGCTTTGAACATTTTTGAGTTCATCTTGTGTACCGTATTGACATATGGTTTAAAATTGGTTCAGGCCATGTTGCCTTGATCCTTATGATTCATATTTGAATTTATCCGGAGTTTTGATAACCCAGTCTGGCTTTGGACGATAAGTCACCAGTATACTTTGATTGTGCACTTGGAGTTCTGCGCTCTAAGTCTTTGGGTTGTTACCCTTGCTGCATATGGCGTTGTAAGCCGGCAGTATGAACTGATTTCACAGGCCATGTAGCCTTGATTATATGACTCGTCATTGAGCATCTTTGGGTTTGATAACCTGCCCTGATAGCAGACTTTAAGTCGCCAGGATATTTTGCCTTGAGCAATCAAAATGATGATATTTCATGACTCCGGGTTGATACTGGCTCCAGATTATAATTATCAAGGCATCACCATGATATTAATCTACAGGTATGTCTTTCAGTAATGGTATGATAATTTTGGGTTTGATAAACCGCCCTGGCTATGGACTTTAAGTCGTCAGTATACTTTGGATTGCACAATTGGGATTATGCGCTTATGAATACTTGGGTTGTCACCCTCACTGAATGTGATGATGTAAGCTAGCAATTTGAGCCAATTTTCCAGGTATATTGTTAAATTGTTTGGATGAATATGCGAGGTTTGATAACCCGCCCTGGCTTTGACGTTAAGTCGCTAGTATATTTTGGATTGCGCCATTGGAATCATGCGCTTATAAATTTTTGGGTTATCACCCTCACTGGATATGGTGATGTAAGCCAGTAGTATAAATTAATTCTATAGGTATGTTTTCCTGGTTATATAAGTACGCGAGGTTTGATAACCCGCCATGGCTTTGGACTTTAAGTCGCCAGTATATTTTGGCTTGAATGGCCTTAATTTTAGCCTTTTCTATAATTGCATAAGACTATTATGTTTGGGTTGTTACCCGCCCTGGCTTTAAGTCGCCAGGGCATATGTTGTTTAAACTTTGTGTAGGACATGCAGAGCTTTACACATAAGTGAGAATACTGCTGTTGCTCATATGAATCATTGCGTTTAAACCCATCAGCTGGCTATCTGAAGATATCGCCGGGTTATCCAACTCTGAGTTATATTGCTCAATATTGACTTTATGGAGGCTATAAGCCGCCAAAGTGATCTTTCCAAAAATTGGACATGACTATGAGCTACCATGGATGGGTTCTCAGTTCTTGATTTTTACAAAGGCTATAAGCCGTCGGGTTAGAAAAATCATGGATTACAGTGGATGCGCATTAAGTCACCGTCGGCCAAGAGCCGACGGGTATTTAACTCCGAATTATATTATTCAAATCTTGAATAGCCAACATGGCTGGATTTTTATTATTATCAATAACCAGTATTATGATTAAGGTTTTCAAAGCTGCTTCAGAGCAATGACTATTGTTCTTTCATCCAAAAATACCATCTCACGGCAGAGAGCATGGTCTAATATTGATATGCAAGAGTTTCAGCAATATTATCTGGACAATGTATATGATTTTATTTACAATGGAAGGAATAGTCCCGAGTCGCTGCAGGCTTATGACCCAGCACTTAGGGGCTACATTATTCAAATCATGATTATATCAAATATGGAAGTCCCATGTCGCTGCAAGCATGCACCATGACACTTCGGGGCTAATGCAAGGTAATTTTTTACTCGCCTTATTGAAGACTCGACTCATCACATCGTAAAGAGCCGGCCCTTGGGGGATACTAATTGCTCCTGTTAAAAATTCAAAGTACACAAGCCTTAATCCATTATATTGAAGGGTCCACTGGTCAGTCGGTAGAGCACAAGGCTCTTAGCCTTATGGTCGTGGGTTCGAGCCCCACGGTGGGGGCTACATCATATGATGTTATTTTCAATGAAGTATATATAAAGTCCCAGCTCAGTATTATCTTACTGAGCCGGCCCTTGGGGGCTACACGTTGCTGCTCAAGTCTACATGATCATATCTACAAAGTCCCTGCTCATTATTGCATAATGACCCGGCACTTGGGGGCTACACATGGGAAGTACAAAATGGTTAGTTTATGATTGCTGACCTACATGAACAAACCAGATTTCTGCAAAGTTACAGTATTAATATGGAAGCATGTCTTAAGTTGTTACTACGCTCCCTTCTTAAGACTTGGAGGCTACAAGTGATATGAATATAAGGGAGGTGCATTTTCAAGCTTGATGTTAGCAACAATTATGACCCGGTGCTATCAATATTTACAAACAGGCAATTTTGGCAATGATAGACCGGCAAGTTCTACATCTTCAAGACGGCTAAAAATCAGATGAGTATTTCAAGACCAATATTTTTGTTAAGCAGCGGGAGCTAAATCAAATGAATTATTCTACATAATATTTTCCTGTGAGAAACCAATGTCAGCAAATTGATTATGAAGCTGGCCTATTGACCCAGATTTTCTAGAAGAAGGAAATGACAAGGACTTAAGGATGATCATGTGCCGGCTTACAAGAATATTTAACCCAGAGCACAACCTGTCAAATTTGTTCTTGTGTTTATGTTGCAGGATCAGTTTAACATGGATAAATCCAAATTAAACTAGGGGCTAATGTCAGGGATATACCCCGCGGTATGACCCGGCCGGAAATATGACCCGGCCGAACTTGGCGGCTCACCAGAGACCTGGCTAACACTTGGCGACTCACTGGAGACCCGCCCGAGCCTCGGCAACCTATTAGTGACTCAGCGGGTGGGTCAGACGATCGACAAGACCCAACGGCCCAGAAGGCGACTCGTGGGAAGGCCGGCTTATGTTCTGGTGGGCCGGCTTAAGAGGAAAGGCATGAGGAATATTTTCCTTACAAGGAAGCAAGACCCGGACTTGTATCAGGCTTGTATTACAAGATAGACTAGTCCTAATCCTGGTAGGACTCCACATGTAACCCACCCCTCCAACTTATATAAGGAGGGGCAGGGCACCCCAAGAGGGTGGCGAGAAATAATCTTGAGCGCTAGACACAACTAGAGGAGAGCGGGCTTACACAGCAACTCCCTCATGAGCATATTGATTAAGACCTAGCCACAAACAGCATGTAGGGTTATTACCGGATGATGTTTCCCGGGGCCCGAAGCTGTCTAAATCTTGTCTCTTGTGCTAATCCACTTCGACGATCTACACACATCTCTCATCCTGATCAACCCCTCTCAAGCTACCACATAGATGTGTTGGCCTCACGAGTCCTCACACTAGGACATCTGCCATGACAAATCCACGACAGTACCTAAAAGCACCAAGTTAATATTAGAAGCTAAACAACAATTGAAAAATGATGTAGTACAACACTCCCTCCATCCCATTATATAAGATTTTATTACGTGTATATCTAGACATCATTAGAATATTAAGGTAACACTCTTCCTTATTGCTATGTAGCCTGGGATTGCATATTTAGTCATTCAGTACAATGTATGTTGCTATGTAGCCTCAGATATATTAAATATGGCCCTAGTTAACATACTAATAAATGGGTTACAGATATATTCAATGAAATGTCCGATTCGACGATTAATCCCTTATCAGCCCTAGGCTATATGGTACCAGCTATCGATATCCTGAACAGTGAGTACATATAAGCAATGCGATGAAACTAACCTCGATGGAAAACAACACTGTTCTCAATATTGTCCTGCATGAGTACATATAAAGGCATGTTAAGCACAACAGGCTAAACATCAACCAAATATATCCATGGTAGACAACATAATCTACAAATGATAGCTTCAGTGTGCAGGCTTAAGCACACTAGTTAAGCAAAACAAGAAGTGGAAAGGTGTGCTAACTGCATCAGGCATAACATTTAAAAACAAGCAAATAGTCATTCAAACTGGTATTGTGCAGGTCTAAAGTACACTAGTTATTGTTAAAAAACGAAAAGGCATGTTAACTGCAATATCCTTAACAGCAACCAAATATCGTAATTCATAGTGGTATTGTTGAAACTGTTATTGATGAAATTGAACTGCACGGCAAATAGTTGCACATATAGAGTTTCACATTGTGAAGAACTGAAATAAACAAGTCCTAAGGCCATCTCTAGCCGATCCTTTAAAATTTAAAGGACTAAAACCCTTAGTGGATATATATATATACACTCCGGCAATTTTTGGCCTTTTCTAGTCGATCCCCTAAACTTAACGTTGTAAGCTTCAATTTGATCAAGTTCAAAGCAGGTTCAACTGAAAGTAGCATGCATTCAAACATAAACATAGATAGTTTTGCATAACCGAACATAAAACATAAATTTAAACTAAGCTAAACTACTTTCGGTCGAAGTAGAGGTCGAGCCAATCCTTCCTCGCCATGTATGGTGTGCCGCGAGCCATGTCCGGGCCGGTGCCGTCGTCGGGGTCGTTGGGGAAGGCACTCCTCCACTCGTCGACATCGATCTCCTCGTCCTCGGGGCCCACCTCAACGCCCTCCACGTCGTCGTCGCTGCCGCCTTCGACCTCGTCATCGGAGCAGAGCACGCATAACCTCATCGCCCTCCGCGCCCCTGTCCTCACTGCCTTCGACCTCATCATCGGAGGAGAGCGTGATAACCTCGCCGCCCTCCATGCCGGCAAAGATCGCCCACTCCACCTCCACGAGTTCCGGATGCTGTCGGCGGAGCTCTTTCATGTAGGCCTCATCGGCGGCCTCGGCCTTGAGGCGCTCCCACGCCTCGCGGTCCTCCCACGCCATAGCCGAGCTCACCATCCCTGGCTCCGGCGGAACGAGGTCAACCGGACGTGTGCCGAAGGGGAAATTGAGCCTAGCCGCCGTGGCGTGGTAGCGGACCTGCCAGCGGTCGTACTCCATGGCAGCGAGCTCGGCCGTGTGGAAGCTACCGAGCCACCGGCGGGTGTGGGTCTCCCGATCTGTCATCTCGGTGACCCACGTCCCCCACCGCCACTGCTGGACCCCGAGGTAGGACCTCATCGGCTGCCGGGTCCAAGGGAGGACGGGGAAGTCCTCGAACCGGCGTAGGGGCGCGGCGGCAGGCAGATCGGGGGACCAGCGACGGCGGATCGAGCCAGCGGAGGACGACGGGGACACCTCGGCGGTCACCTCACCGGCGTCGGGGGAAAAGGCCGCGATAAACCTCTTTTTGGCCATTGGCTCCTCGAGCTCCCCGGCACACAGGCAGAGGTTGAGGATGGAGGCGCCGACGATGGCAGCGACCTACCAATGGTTTCGAGGGTTGTGTGTGTCTGCGTGAGCGGAGGTTTTGGGGAGTGTGTGGTGTGTGTGGAGGGGGGCGGGACGGGCAAGGTGGTGTTTGAGGAAATACTGCGGCAACTGAAAATTTTACTAGGCGGGAGTAACAAGGCGGGGCTACTGAAAATTTATATCAAGGGCGAGCAGATATTTTTGAGATTGCGAGGGATGCAGAGGCGGGAGTAAAATGCCAGGGCTACTGAAAATTTGAATCAAGAGACTGAAGCAGAGCGGGAGTAACAGACATCGCACACGGTCCACACATACTAATCGTGTGCTATCAAACAATAAAACCTTCCAGGCGGTAGATATTATCGAGATTACGAGGTAGTAATATTTTCGAGATTGCGAAGGATGCAGAGGCGGGAGTATTTGGGGAGCGAGCTAGTGTGCTTGACACGCTGGGTGTGGACTGTAGCCGACGCACCTTCTCACGTAAGCCATAGACATACTATACACCGACAGTGCTCCGGGATATTTTGTACTACATCTCACACGGTTGGTGATAATAAGCTATGTGGGATCTACTTGATTTTTCATCTTGATTTGAATTACATAATGGGGTCACAGCGGCAATGCACGGTGTTTGAATTGCTAGACCTTTATCTACGGTGAACATGCAACTATATGTGAGTCATAAAAGAATTGGAATTATTCAGGGTTCGTTTGGACATTTTATACATTAAACTGGTTTTCTAGCCATTTCAGGTGCACAATTCAAAATTAAACTACATGCACATGCTTCGGTGCATATAAATTGGTTGAAAAATCAAATATGTGTCCTTGGGTGCATGCTTAGGTCCCATGCAAGAAATGGGAATGAATTTCAAACACCAGGGCACTGTTGATTGCCAGCAAAATGTTGAGATACCTGGGTTTTAAATTCTAGTAAATCCAAAACTCATCTGAAATTCATGAAACTTGGCATGGTATCATGGAGCAGCATTAACATGCCGTGGTAAAAAATTTGTCCCATTTGGGGCAGGTTTGGGTATAAGCTTCTCACAAACCAGAGCTTCTCACAACAAGCGTGATGGTTTCGGTACGGAACGTGCCACCTTTGGGGACGAAGCGATATTCGTTGCCTCTTATTGCTTTCAACAAAATTCTAGTGCCAACATAGAACAACATGAGTGCTGTGTTAAGTTTTGGAATTTTTTGGGGTTCGTTTGGACATTTTTATACATTAACTGGGTTTTCTAGGCATTTTATGTGCATAATTAAAATTTGAAATACATGCACATGCTCCAGTGCATATAAATTGGTTGAAAAATTCAAATCTGTGTCCTTGGGTGCATGCTTAGGTCCCATGCAAGAAAAGGGAATGAATTTCAAACACCAGGGCACTGTTGATTGCCGGCAAAACGTTGAGATACTTGGTTTTTAAATTCTAGTAAATCCAAAACTCGTCTGAAATTCATGAAACTTGGCATGCTATCATGGAGCGGCATCAACATGTCATGGTAAAAAAATTGTCCCATTTGGGGCAGGTTTGGGTATAAGCTTCTCACAAACCAGAGCTTCTCACAATAAGCGTGATGGTTTCGGTAGGGAACGTGCCACCTTTGGGGATGAAACGATATCTGTTGCCTCTTATTGCTTTCACAAAAATTCTAGTGTCAATATAGAACAACAGGAGTGTTGTGTTTAATTTTGGAATTTTTCGGGGTTCGTTTGGCCTTTTTTATACATTAATTGGGTTTCTGGGCATTTAATGTGCATAATTCAACTTTGAACTACAAGCACATGCTCCAGTGCACCAAAGTTGGTTGAAAAATCACATGTGTGTCCTTGGGTGAATTTCTAGGTCCCATGCAAGAAATGGGAATGAAATTCAAACATCTGGGCGTCGTGGCTTGGCCGGAAAGATTGAGAAACTTGGTTTTTTAATTCCTGTAAATCCAAAACACGCCTGAAAATCATGAAACTTGGCATGGTGTCATGACATGGCACCAACATGCTGTGGTAATTTTTCTGTCCGATTTGCAAAGGCGCACACATTAACAATTAACAAAGTCATTTTGGAACAAGTGCTGTCATGTTACAAATCGGAAACACAAGTATTATTAAAACCTTGGGCGTTCTACTTACCAATTACGTGTCGCCACGCGTTCCCTTTTTTAGTGGCTAGGAGGTGTCGTGCGGGGTAGCTATTTGAGTACGGGAGGTGTGCGATCAGACCCCTGCGCGTGCTCATCGGGTGGAGAGCCCTTTGACCGCTACCCGCCGCGCACCTCCCTGCCAACGTCTCCATTAATGGCACCCGAGCCCTTGTTCTACCGTGTGGCTATATGTCTCACTGGACTGACATTTAAGAGAGAAAAATGAAAATCTAAAAAGAAAGTTTTGCACGAATCTTGATGTAAGATCCGATGAACTTATATAGCATCGACTGCGACTTATAGCAAGCATGATCAATATAAGGACGATGACAGTGGATAATAATTGTCTTACATATTTAGGAACATAATTAAAAAAGCCACATGCGGCAATGCCCGAAATACACAAGGGCAAAAGAAGAAGGAAGACAATGATCTGGCTCGTTGATCTCTACTTTCTTGATGCGTTGCTGCAGACCGTGGGAACTAGTCTCCGCGACGAGCGGCGATGAGCTCTTTCTTGTCCTCAAGATGCTGCTTGAGAGCATCCACGGATTCCTCCACCAGCCTTCTGCGCTCGATGCGCAGCATGGCATTCTCGTCCATAAGTTTCTCGATGATGACGCCGGTCCTCTTCAACAAGGCAGTGGTCTCCTCCTGCTGCTCCGCACTTCCGACGATCTTCGCCCTCAGCAGGTCGCGCTCGGCCCGGAGCTTCGCATTACTCTCATTTAGTTGACGAATGACGTCAGTAGCCTGTTCAAAAGAGACTTTCATGTCGTCCTGCAACCTCACCCAGCCGGAGATCTGATCTATTTGGCTATGGATGATCGCATGCATGCGCCTGTAAGAGTCCTCGCTTGCCCGCGAGACATTTTCCCAGGCCGCCGTGGCGTGGGAGGACATCTATGCTGCATTCGTGGCACTGCGGGACATCTCTTCTGCTTCCGCGGCGCGACCGGACCAGTCTGCTGCATCGACGGTGCGGCGGGACCTCTGTGCTACTACGGCCGCGCGGCGGGACATGCCGGCTGCGTTCGCGGCGAGGCGGGACATCTGTCGTGCTTCCGCTTCCATGCTCGCATCTCCCTGGTGGCAATCTCTCAACCTAGAACTCACGCTGGCCATGGCAGACGCAAGGGAACGATGATGAATGACTTGTTTGTCTTTTGTGGATGAGGAGTTGAGGAGGAATGTGCAGTCATCTTGAATTAGTAGTATTTATAACCGAGTACTAATACGCTCCTAAGTGGAAAACCGTTTAGGTTTTGATCGGTGTAAACAGGTTTGCAATTTGGAATGTGACGAGACGCAGGCTCAAAATTTACTGACGGTTATAAGTGCGGCACTATTCTCAGAAGGCGTACCGTGGGCATGTACGCCTTCTCGGCCGCGTGCGTGGCATTTGCACCATAGGGTGCACCGCAATAGGCAACGTCCGCACACGTCTTGTTCCAACAACCGTGTGCGCTCGTTATTACCATCGCGCACGCTTCTTTTAATTAGAATGTGTGTGCCCGTCTAGCGCACACACGTTGATCTGTCTAACTATTTCAGCTTGTTGTGGCTAATCGCAAAGAGTTCATCCATGTGAAGTGTATGCCATCAATCGCAAACACTTTTTTTGCTAATAATTGCAGACGCTTTGATCTGGCTGACCCGTTTCTGTTATGTTGCCTAATCGCAAACAGTTAATCCTTCTGAAGCGTATGCCCTCAATCGCACACACCTTTATCTAGCTGCCCGTTTCTATTGTTCCTCCTCATCACAAATAGTTCATCCGAGTGAACCGTATGTTGTATGTCGCACACTGTCGGTGTCAAAACCGGCGGATCTCGGGTAGGGGGTCCCGAACTGTGCGTCTAGAATCGATGGTAACAGGAGATGGGGGACACGATGTTTACCCAGGTTCGGGCCCTCTCTATGGAGGTAATACCCTACTTCCTGCTTGATTGATCTTGATGAATATGAGTGTTACAAGAGTTGATCTACCATGAGATCGTAATGGCTAAACCCTAGAAGTCTAGCCTATGAGTATATGGTAATGAATCTGTCCTGTCCGAACTATGCTCTCTGGTTTATATAGACACCGGAGAGATCTAGGGTTACTCGAGGTCGGTTACATAAGAGGGAATCTTCATAATCAATCGCCTAGCTTATCTTGCACGCCAAGTAGAGTCCAATCCGGACACGGGTATAGTCTTCGGTCTTCGTGTCTTCATAGCCCATCAGTCCGGCCCAATGAGTAACAGGTCGGACGCCCGAGGACCAATAGTCCAGGACTCCCTCAGTAGCCCTTGAACCTGGCTTCAATGACGAGGAGTCCGGCGCGCAGATTGTCTTCGGCATTGCAAGGCGGGTTCCCCTTCTTCCGAACTCCAAGATAGTCTTCGGATGCGATGATTGTATCCGAACCTGCAACGCATTCTACACACAACCGCAGAGAGAATATAATATTTGCACGAGTCTAATCTGCTGACAGTTTTTATGACGCTACACCTGTCCGGTTATAATCTTGAACCGTTTTCATCTGCCACCCCATGTTGTGAGACGTGGTTGCTATTGGCACGTCTTGTCGAAGCAGAGATCATGTCCCCTTATTGTGTGATTCTCATCAATGCGGGCGTGGGTCACCCAACCGCGCCATTTGCACGGCCATTGGGAACAGGCGAGTGGGAAGGCGCTTGACATTCGCGGCCTCTATAAAAGGGGGTAAGGATTCCCTTCTTTTATCCACGCCCTTTCTCTTCCTCAGCCCTTCCGTCCTTGAGCTCCAGCGCCCAAGCTTCAGTTTTTTCCTCACTCGAGAAAGTACTTAGAGGATGTATGGATCCGGAGCTGGGGGTAAGTGGATGGCCTCTTCTGTCAAGAAGAAGGATATCAAGGAGCTCCGGGAGGCCGGATATCTGGCCAAAGAGATCGCCCATCGACTCCCGGCCAAGGGACAGATCGTCCCTACTCCCGAGCCCCACGAGAGGGTTGTGTTTCTCACGCACTTCGTCCACGGGCTTGGGTTCCCTCTTCACCCATTCGTCAGCGGGTTGATGTTTTACTACGGGCTGGATTTTCACGACCTAGCCCCCAACTTCATACTCAATATTTCGGCGTTTATCGTCATTTGTGAGGCTTTTCTCCGCATCCCGCCTCACTTCGGCCTGTGGCTGAAGACCTTCAATGTGAGGCCGAAGGTAGTGCGCGGTCAACAAGCAGAGTGCGGAGGCGACATGGTAGGCAAGATGCCCAACGTCACCTGGCCCGAAGGCTTGTTCGCGGAGACGGTGAAGGGGTGGCAATCAGGGTGGTTTTATATCACCGAGCCGCACGACGCCAACTGGGTGGAGGCCCCCGAATTCCGATCTGGAGTCCCGATGCGGCACACTTCTTGGAAAGAGTGGGCCCTAACCTGGGGTCCCTTGGCCGAGCTGACAGGGCTCCAGACGTGCATCCAGAACATGATAGAGAATAAGATCAAGCTTGTCACCGTAGTCTAGGTTATGCTTGTTCGTCGGGTCCTTCCGTGCTAGCGCCGAACTTATAGTTTGTGGGAGTTCGAGCCGGCCAAGCACCAGACGCTGCTGGAGCTCTTCGGCACAACGCATGAAGAAATCTGGAAGGTGCTCTTCAAGGCCGGCGAGACGCCACCGCCTACGACCGAAGACCGCGGGCTTAGCTTAAAGCGTCAGCCCAATCCGGTCAGTTTCTTTAATGTTTTCAAGGAGTACCCCCTACTAGCATATTTTGAGGGAAAACTTAAGCTTCCTTTCTCCAATTTCAGGCATGGATTAAGTTGGCCGAGAAGATCAACTGTCCGGCTCCGCTACCCGAGGACCAGGTATTTCCATTATTGGAGAAGATGCTGTTCCCCGCGCCTTACGAGGTGCCGGAGAAGACGGCTAAGAAGGTGGCCCAAGGGGCCAAGAAAGACCTTCGTCGGAGAAGCACTCCGGGCGAGACGTCCAAAAGCGAGACTTCCTCTTCGTCAACTGACAACAGCGATGAAGAGGAAGAAGAAAAAGACTCCCCACCTGAAGCGGGGAGGAAGAAGAGAGCGGCCCCCACAAGCCCGGAGGCGGAAGCGCCTAAAAGGGTTAAAGGCTCCCTCGTGGATAACTCCGCATGGGACGTCGACAGCAGTCCAGAACGACCTCGCCGGACCAAGCCTCGGGCCGCTTCGTAAGTACCAGAATTCGCAAAAGTCTAGCCTTCCTGGTTTGTAATATTGACATATGGTAAACTTTTGTCATTGCAGCCCAGCGCGCGGCGACTCCCCGCGATCCTCGACAGAGGATTCGCTGGACACAGAGGAGATGGCTAGCATATCTCGGCCACCTGCTCATTCCGTCTCACCCAGGGGTGATGACGAGGTGGTGTCCAAAAAGGCCTTCCCAGGCCAGGGGAGGTTCCGGAGATCATCGGGGTGATGCCCCAGGATGACTCCTTGGACGCCGGACACATGGGGGAAAAAGCCCCCATGGAGACTTGTGAAGGGGTCTGAGTTCCCTTCGGACCTCAGCCGGATACCATCCCGGAAATCTATACGGCTCTGGGGTCCAACGAACGGCATTCCCCCCAAGGAGGGAGCGTGCCTGTTCCACCAGTGACCTCTGTCCAACCAGAGGAACCGGATAATCTGCTGGAGGCACTGCGAGGTGCCTCTATCGTGGATGACCATCGTGTCCTTATGGACATGGTAATAGAGAAGGTTCAGTTCACTAAAACCGGACTGACTGAAGCCTGCACTAGCCTTCTAGGAGGCTTTGAGGTAAGTAATATGATTATAAGAAAAATATCACAGTATAGACAGTAGCCCCTGATACTCTGTTTGGTGTTCGGGAAGAAAAGCCTGACAGAGGATCAAAAAATCGCAGGAGTCTAACATGAGTTGTCTATGTGAATAAGCAGGTATCGCTGCAGGCTGCCACTGCTCATGCTGCGGAGGTCTCCGGACTGAAGCAGAAATTGGAGCGGGTCGAGGACGAGCTCGGCCGTGTGAAGAAGCAGTTGGAAGATAGCCAAGGTATGCAGTAACCCGTGGGTACATTTCAAAAAAATGAATGGTCCGACCGGACTGAAAGTGTCATCAACTTTATTAGGGGCCACAACCGAGGTGGCAACCCTTAAGAAGGCGCTAGCCAAGGCCGACGACAAAGCGGCCAAGGAACGAACTTTGCGCGAGAAGCAGGAGGCCCGGGTTGGCGAGGCGCAGCAACAGCTCCAGGGCGCGATAGAAAAATTTGAGTCCCTGGAGCGCGATTTTAAGTCGCAGGAGGCCGAATTGGCGAAGGCTCGCCAGAGCGTGCAGGATGCACGAGCCGAGGCCCAGAGCGCCGTCCGGGAGATTCAAGTAGCCCAAAAAATTGCGGCGGGTGAGTCTTTCACCATGCCGAGAAAATATGTAGAGAAAACGTCCCTTGTACTTGTCCTGAATTTTGGTTTTCCAGGGGCATTTGCAGGTTTGCCGCATAGTGTGTCGGACGCGGCCGAGCATTATAGAGCCGAAGAAGGGATGTCAGCGGAGAAGCTGTTCTGGTCCCAATATCTGGGATCCGAACATCCGGTGACCTTCAGCGAGCAGCTAAAGCAGCTGGTCGAGCTGCACAGGTTGGCCGAACTGGCCATGAAGGACCTGATAGTCCGGCTGTGGCCTGCCGATCATACACCTGGCAGTTATTTCGGACTTGTGCAACAGCTTGTGAGTGCCTGTCCGCAGCTCGAAGCCGTGAAGCGGTCGGTCTGCATTGAAGGTGCGCGTATGGCTTTTGCTCGCGGCAAGACGCATTGGGCAAAGCTAGATGCCAAGAAGCTGATGACCGAGTGACCGTCGGAGGGCAAGGAGCATCGTCGACCCGAGCATTATTTTGAAGGTGTCCTGGAGGGATCCCGCCTTGCGGCGGCGCAATGTTCGAAGGATATTATATTCCCATAAGAACATGTGTATTATCTTGCCATGTAATATGGAACAAAGATGTTATGTAGTATAATGTTTATGATTTTAAATTTTACCTCCTGTGCGGCCGTTTATTTAATTGAGGGATGACCAGTTGTCGGCTTCTGCCCCCACGTAGATAGTACGGGGGTGTTCGAGATAAACCTAAACACTCTTTACTCCACATTCTGGTCCTTAAAGGAGGTGTTTAGCACGACGAACAAGGCAATCATACTATGCGGCCTTTACCACCCCCACTTAGCCATAAGAGTTTGACAATTGATAAAGTTGGCGAAGCCCCTGTTATTCCGAAGGCCGAATTAGGGGTGCTATACACGCCTAATCAGGGAAACCGATTCTTCGCGAGAAGCGGGAAAAATCTCTAACGATTTGGAACCTCTCGAACAGCTGACCGGCTCTCGCCGCATCATGACAGTCAGTTTTCGGCTTTCTCTACTAAGGTGCTGGTCCGGAAGAACCGGGACACAATCATAGTAGTTCTCCCTTTACTACCCTAGCCGATATAGCGGAACGTAAGGTAGTAAGCACAGGAGCCGGGCAACCCAACTATTGACCAAAGAGATGATTCGGAGCCGATGCATATAATGCTATAAGTTCGGGGTGCCGAACTGAACTATAAAAGTGTTCGGACTTTTATTGCCATGATGCCGGTTGTAATTAAGCCCCTGGAGGATTAGTACGTATCATGATGTACGTATGCAAGGAATAATAGATATCGAGGTGAGGAAACAGGGAAAAAATGAAGTAGTGGGCTGACGCCATCGTTTATTCACCGTTGTGATGTAATCAGTACGTCAAGGCGTGTGTTGTACAAGTAATGCGATAAGCAGGCAAGGCTATTGAAAAATGCCGTAACCAAGGGCGAGCTGCATACGGGTATGTAAAACAAGTATGGTAATCGTTAATTAGAAACCACCTGGGGGTCCCTTGTACGCCAGAGCTCGTTGCCTCCTTGGTGTGTTCTGCAAGCGGGTCGTCCGTATAGACCTTGAAAAAGAGAAGAAAAACCCATAAAAAAGAAAAAGCAGAAGCGTGCGAATCCCAGGGTCTATCAATCTATACTGTGGATCACGGGCGAGTTGTGCCTCCGTCCGTACCCATGGGTGTGTAGCGTATGTGCTCGCGGTACGAATACCATTGCCTCGTATGGGCTTGGGCGGAGGCCGAGTTTTTGCTAGTTTGACCCGTGACGAGCCGAGCTGTCCTGCTGCAGTATAGTTTGGACCTTCTTAGTGGTGTCCAGGGGCTCGGCGGCCGGATTATAGTGCTGCTCGAGAAGGCCACTCTGTACTTTTGCTGCTAGGGCGGCGGTGTGCTCCTCTGTACCGAGGGAGCGCTCCGTATTTCCGTTTACCATAATGACGCCATGTGGATCGGGCATCTTCAGCTTAAGATAAGCATAATGCGGCGCCGCGTTGAATCTAGCGAATGCGGTTCGTCCGAGCAGAGCGTGATAGCCTCTGCGGAATGGGACTTCACTTCGGAAGTTATCCGGAGAGCCGAATATTACTTCTAGAGTTATTGAGCCCGTACAGCAGGCCTCTACGCCTGGAATGACTCCTTTGAAGGTGGTCTTTGTTGATTTGATTCACGAGGGGTCAATTCCCATCTTCCGCACTGTGTCTTGATAGAGCAGGTTGAGGCTGCTACCACCGTCCATCAGGACTCGAGTTAGGTGGAACCCGTCAATAATTGGGTCAAGAACTAGTGCGGCTGAACCGCCGTGGCTGACACTAGTTGAGTGGTCTCGTCGATCGAAGGTGATCGGGGATGACGACCACGGATTGAATTTTTGGGCGACTGGCTCTACCGCGTAGACGTCCCTGAGTGCGCGCCTGCGCTCCCTTTTGGGGATATGTGTAATGTATATCATGTTCGCCGTTTTGACTTGGGGGGATTCTTTTGCCCCCCGCTGTTTGGCTGTCGGGGCTCTTCGTCGCTCTGTGATTCCCCTTCTTTGCCTCTGCCATTTGCTTTGCTGGCTTTTTTGAAGACCCGACAATCTCTATAGGTATGGTTGGCCGGTTTGTCTGGGGTGCCATCAATTTGGCAAGGACGATCAAGTATGCGGTCCAAGCTGGATTGTTTTCCGTTGCTCCTTTTATAGGGCTTCTTTCGCTGGCCGCACTTGGAGCCACTGAATCCGACATGAACTGTTGTGTCATCGGTGTCGTTGCTTCGGCGTTTGTTTCTATTGCGCTGGAGCTTGCCGGTGCTGTTCTTGGCCTCCAAGAAGGACCTTCGCCGGAGAAGCACTCCGGACGAGACGTCCGAAAGCGAGACTTCCTCTTTGTCAACTGACAACAGCGATGAAGAGGAAGAAGAAAAAGACTCCCCACCTGAAGCGGGGAGGAAGAAGAGAGCGGCCCCCGCAAGCCCGGAGGCGGAAGAGCCTAAAAGGGTTAAAGGCTCCCTCGCGGATAATTCCGCATGGGACGTCGACACCAGTCCAGAACGACCTCGCCGGACCAAGCCTCGGGCCGCTTCGTAAGTACCAGAATTCGCAAAAGTCTAGCCTTCCTGGTTTGTAATATTGACATATGGTAAACTTTTGTCACTGCAGCCCGGCGCGCGGTGACTCCCCGCGATCCTGAATTTTGGTTTTCCAGGGGCATTTGCAGGTCTGCCGCACAGTGTGTCGGACGCGGCCGAGCATTATAGAGCCGAAGAAGGGATGTCAACGGAGAAGCTGTTCTGGTCCCAATATCTGGGATCCGAACATCCGGTGACCTTCAGCGAGCAGCTAAAGCAGCTGGTCGAGCTGCACAGGTTGGCCGAACTGGCCATGAAGGACCTGATAGTCCGGCTATGGCCTGCCGATCATACACCTGGCAGTTATTTCAGACTTGTGCAACAGCTTGTGAGTGCATGTCCGCGGCTCGAAGCCGTGAAGCGGTCGGTCTGCATTGAAGGTGCGCGTATGGCTTTTGCTCGCGGCAAGACGCATTGGGCAAAGCTAGATGCCAAGAAGCTGATGACGAGGGACCGCCGGAGGGCAAGGAGCATCGTCGACCCGAGCATTATTTTGATGGTGTCCTGGAGGGATCCCGCCTTGCGGCGGCGCAATGTTCGAAGGATATTATATTCCCATAAGAATATGTGTATTATCTTGCCCTGTAATATGGAACAAAGATGTTATGTAGTATAATGTTTATGATTTTAAATTTTACCTCCTGTGCGGCCGTTTATTTAATCTGAGGGATGACCAGTCATCAGCTTCTGCCCCCACGTAGATAGTATGGGGGTGTTCGCGATAAACCTAAACACTCTTTACTCCACATTCTGGTCCTTAAAGGAGGTGTTTAGCACGACGAACAAGGCAATCAGACTATGCGGCCTTTACCGCCCCCACTTAGCCATAAGAGTTTGACAATTGATAAAGTTGGCGAAGCCCCTGTTATTCGGAAGGCCGAATTAGGGGTGCTATACACGCCTAATCGGGGAAACCGATTCTTCACGAGAAGCGGGAAAAATCTCTAACGATTTGGGACCTCTCGAACAGCTGACCGGCTCTCGCCGCATCATGACAGTTAGTTTTCGGCTTTCTCTACTGAGGTGCTCGTCCGGAAGAACCGGGACACAATCACAATAGTTCTCCCTTTACTACCCTAGCCGATATAGCGGAACATAAGGTAGTAAGCACAGGAGCCGGGCAACCCAACTATTGACCAAAGACATGATTCGGAGCCGATGCATATAATGTAATAAGTTCGGGGTGCCGAACTGAACTGTAAAAGTGTTCGGACTTTTATTGCCGTGATGCGGGTTGTAATTAAGCCCCTGGCGGATTAGTACGTATCATGATGTACGTGTGCAATGAATAATATATATCGAGGTGAGGAAACAGGAAAAAATGAAGTAGTGGGCTGACGCCATCGTTTATTCACCGTTGTGATGTAATCAGTACATCAAGGCGTACTTTGTACAAGTAATGCGATAAGCAAGCAAGGCTATTGAAAATGCCGTAACCAAGGGCGAGCTGCATACGGGTATGTAAAACAAGTATGGTAATCGTTTATTAGAAACCACCTTGGGGTCCCTTGTATGCCAGAGCTCGTTGCCTCCTTGGTGTGTTCTGCAAGCGGGTCGTCCGTATAGACCTTGAAAAAGAGAAGAAAATCCCGTAAAAAAGAAAAAGCAGAAGCGTGCGAATCCCAGGGTCTATCAATCCGTACTGTGGATCGCGAGCGAGTTGTGCCTCCGTCCGTACCCATGGGTGCGTAGCGTGTGTGCTCGCGGTACGAATACCATTGCCTCGTATGGGCTTGGGCGGAGGCCGAAGTTTGCTAGTTTGACCCGTGACGAGCCGAGCTATCCTGCTGCAGTATAGTTCCGACCTTCTTAGTGGTGTCCAGGGGCTCGGCGGCCGGACTATAGTGCTGCTTGAGAAGGCCACTCTGTACTTTTGTTGCAAGGGCGGCGGTGTGCTCCTCTGTACAGAGGGAGCGCTCCGTTTTTCCGTTTACCGTAATGACGCCACGTGGACCGGGCATCTTCAGCTTAAGATAAGCATAATGCGGCACCGCGCTGAATCTAGCGAATGCGGTTCGTCCAAGCAAAGCGTGATAGCCGCTGCAGAATGGGACGATATCGAAGATTAGTTCTTCGCTTCGGAAGTTATCCGGAGAGCCGAATATTACTTCCAGCGTTATTGAGCCCGTATAGCGGGCCTCTACGCCTGGAATGACTCCTTTGAAGGTGGTCTTTGTTGATTTGATTCGTGAGGGGTCAATTCCCATCTTCCACACTGTGTCTTGATAGAGCAGGTTGAGGCTGCTGTCGGTGTCAAAACCGGCGGATCTCAGGTAGGGGGTCCCGAACTATGTGTCTAAGGCGGATGGTAACAGGAGGCGGGGGACACGATGTTTACCCAGGTTCGGGCCCTCTCGATGGAGGTAATACCCTACTTCCTGCTTGATTGATCTTGATGATATGAGTATTACAAGAGTTGATCTACCACAAGATCGTAGAGGCTAAACCCTAGAAGCTAGCCTATGGTTATGATTGTTGTTGTCCTATGGAATAAACCCTCCGGTTTATATAGACACCGGAGGGGGCTAGGGTTACATAGAGTCGGTTACAAGGGAGGAGATCTACATATCTGAATTGCCAAGCTTGCCTTCCACGCCAATGAGAGTCCCATCCGGACACGGGACGAAGTCTTCAACCTTGTATCTTCACAGTCCAACAGTCCGGCCAAAGTATATAGTCCGGCTGTCCGAGGACGCCCTAATCCAGGACTCCCTCGGTAGCCCCCGAACCAGGCTTCAATGACGATGAGTCCGGCGCACAGATTGTCTTCGGCATTGCAAGGCGGGTTCTTCTCCAAATTCTGAGTACCTGTTGAGTAGTGTCCGGCTTCCCATAAATGTTGCACTCCTTGGCTTTCGCCCCTAATAATGGCTATCTTCCACGTGTCGAGCGAATGCGAGAAGCCAGGGCATTTTTACATTTGCCACCCTAGCCATATGAGTAAATCGTCTATTTAAAGAGCCGGGGATCCTCAGATCTAGATCACACCATCCTCCCACAGCGAGTATCCATCAGAGTGTGCCCGAAAAAGTCCATTCCATCATGGCCAGCCATCGCAGCTCCTCCTCTCGCTCCCGTAGCCCTAAGCCAGGCAACTGGAAGAAGTGTTCCATCTCCCATAGATAGTTAGTAGAGTTACAGACCCAGGGGTTTCTCCCTCCTGTGTATATGGTCCCCGTCCGAGCTGGACTAGCCACTTACAATGGCGGGGAGCAAGCGGAGAGCTTTCCCAACCCATCTACAGGGGAGCGGGTATGCCTTGTCCTATACTTATTAAGGGGACTTGGATTTCGAATCCATCCGTTCCTCCGCGGGCTCCTGGAGTTCTACGGCCTCCAGCTGCATAATTTTACTCCTGCCTCCTTATTACGCATCGCAGGCTATGTCGCCCTTTGCGAGTTGTTTCTGGGCTGCGAAGCTCATTTCGAGCTATGGAAGAGGCTATTCTGCCTCGTGCCCCATATACAGGAGGGGTCAATATATCAAGTGGACGAAGGCAAAATATGGCGCATCGCCGGGACCGGATATCTGTCCGGTACTCCGAAGAAGACATCCGAAGACTGGCCTTCGGAATGGTTTTATATGGAGGACGTCCCCCTTCCAGACCCTATTCGGATGGGCCTTCTTGAGTTTGATAACGCCCCTTTGAAGAAACGCCGCAGCTGGCACCCTCGGAGCCCCCAGGAGGAAGATAATAGAGAGGTCCTTTACCTGATGGGCCGGATACAAATGCTGGCCCAATCAGGATTGACAATAATCGAGGTTATGTCAATATGTATAATGCGGGGGGTGCAGCCACTTCAATATCGGGGACAACCCATGTGGCACTTCAATGGAGAAGACGATGCCACCCGCTGCGGTCGTAAAGGTCCGAACTCAGTCGCTGCTCTAGCAAAAATACTACCGGTTTATACAAAGGAGAGGAAGAGGAGTTCATCCGCATGAAGCCACGGGATGGATTCTCCATGTACAACCCCCCAAACTGGGTGAGCTGCTACTTTTTACTCCAGACCTCCCTGCATTCCTTATCGTAAATATTTACCTTGCTATTTCATAGCAGGAACTGCGAAAAGCCGTGAGGGAGGTCCACAGCCCATCTCCATAGCCAGAGGACCCTGACCGGGCCCTCGACCCCGGACTCGAAGAAGATCCGGACACATTTGTGGAGCTCATCGACAGGACGTTCCATCAATTGAGCTGTGACGGTGCCTTGGTGGCCATCATAGCTGATTACCCCGGACTGCTCCCTACATCGCATGTAAGTAAAACCGGAGTCCCAACTTCCGAGAAGGATCCCATTTTCTGCACTTCACCTACCGCACACATTTGGTGTCTTGCAGGGAAGGCCCTCGGGACGCCATGCCGAACCCGCAGTGGCCCACCAACAAGGGGCACCGGAACCGGGCAGGCTTAAAAGGAAGGCGATCAGGACTGAGACGCCGTCGCAGAGGTATGAAAAAAGAACCTTGCTCCGTGGTTGTTGTCTTGAAAATATAATGACGTCCATGGTTCCTGGCAGAAAAAATGCCCGCCGGACTATATCCGGAGGGCCTGCCGGCCACGCCTCCACTAGCCGGGCTTCAGAGCCGGACCCAGAGGCAGATGGTAAAGTGAGGACAACGCCAGATGTTCCTCCTACAGAGGATGCGGATAGGCTGTCCGCTACAAACTCCGAAGTGGAGAGTGTCCTGAATCACAAGCGTCGTCGGGCCGTACTTCGCGACCCTGTCTTCTCTGAAGAGGCGTTCGATGCCTTCAACTCAGGAGACGCGTACATCCGAGCTGCCCAAAATGGTTTTGCCAGAGCCATGGACCAGTATGTAAAGGATATACGGGTAAGAAAATCTGATAATTATGGATATCAGTAGCCCCTGAGACTTGAAACAGTTGACACAACTGATTTAAGGATCATTATTTGTGTAGGTGCTTACGGAGAAGAATACCCGGTTGTCTCAAGAGCTGGAGGAGTGCAAAGCCCAGCTACGGGCCGCAGTTGCCGCAATGAAGGAGTCCGAGAAGGCCCCCTCTGGTAACACTTGTCTCTATCAAAAAGAATGACACTTACCAGTTAGTATGCGGCATGCATGCAAATCTAACAATAGATTCTGCAGATGATCCCGGAGTTAATCCGGAGGTCGTGCAAGGGGATGAGCAACATGCTCAACGACAGTTAAAGGCTGGCGAGCGCGTGCTTAAGCAGGTTAGGCGGGAGAAAAACGATCTCCAAGATGCCAATATCCGGCTGAGTGTTGAACTGAAAGATGTTCGGGCCCAACTTGCTGACTCCGTAAAGGAGAATAAGAGGCTTCGACGCGGCATTTTTAGTAAGTGCTTGAACGAACTTTTATTGAGTTCGGCGAAGAAACCGGCTAACAGAGTTATATCTGTAGGTATGCTGACGGGTCGTCCGCAGAGGAGATGCCCGGGTCTGCAGGTGATCTTTTGCCCGAGCTCTCACAACTGCACGAACAAGTTTGGCAGGTGATGCAGGGCATTGCCCAGGCCTTGTGGCCATCCGCCTCCCTGCCAGTAGGCATGGGGGAGCTCGTAGAGATGCTCAAGGGAGCGCGGCGGCGCTTCCGATTATGGAAGATATCCGCCTGCCGACAAGGTGTGAGGGAAGCCTGGGCCATGGTGAAGACTCGATATACCAAGGCTGACCCGAACCATATGGCCGAAGTCGGACCTGTGGGGTCTGATGGGAAAGAGATCCCCGTCAGTTTGGTGTACGACCAGGTGAAATTAGCGGCAAAGTATTCCCAACAGGATTCTAGGCTAGACAGCCTGTTGGATGGTATAGAAGAAGAATTTAGTTATTCTAAGTGACTATGTACTTCAATTGACATATATTGTCCCTAGCCGGATTGTAAATCATTTGTCTTGGCGGACCTTTTCGCTTCGACCTCCGGACCCGACAGTCCAGAGTGTATCCGAATACCCGCTCAGTTATGTAAAAAACGGGGTACGCGTGGAAACCAGGCGTAGGGGTCATAAGTGCTTGAACAGACAAGTACCCAACTAGCTATGTTATATTACATGGATAGTAAGAAACATCTTCCAGGGAGAATAGTTCCGTTAAGGGTTCCTTTCCCTGGGTACGCATGCATTAATGTGCATGTCCGAACTGCGAAAAGAGGCGCAGGATATAAACATCTGGGGGCATGTAGTACAATAAGTAAAAGTCATCTTTTGTTCACCGACCGAATATTCCCTTAAGAACGCTAGCTTTCGGCTTCACCCAGTCTGAGGTACACATCCGGCTGACCCGGCAGTAACAATCGCAGAGGTGCTCCCCTTATGCCCTAGCCGAATTAACGGGAACGTAGGGCATAAACACAAGAACCAGGCAACCCAGCTTGGCCAAAACTTAAGTCATATCGATGCATATAATGGTGAAGAAAAGGTACATGTGGAAAAGTAACACATGTGCGGGGGGCATAGAGCCCGGAACATAGTTATATTAAGCTTCTCTATAAGAAGCCCCCAGGCATAATGAGCACGTCTAGCGTGTCAAGGGTGTGTAATCAAGACACATTCTAAACTTTTAAGGCCGTGAAGAAAAAGGGAGAAAAGAAAGACAGAAAAGACAGATAACGGACATATATATATATATATATATATATATATATATATATATATATAATTGACGGAGGTAAGGAGACGAACAGAGAGTCCGGCACTAGGCGTAAAACCTTCGGAGTCTGGCCGTGTTCCATGGGTTTGGCTCGAGTCGATTGTCCGATGCATCCCGCAGACGGTACACTCCATCGGTCAGAACTTTGTCAATAATGAAGGGATCTTCCCATTTGGGCTCGAGTTTGTTCTTTTTCTTCTCTGGTAGGCGTAGAACAAGTTCCCCAACGTTATAAGTTTTGGCCTGTACTTCTCTGCTTTGATACCGTCGAGCCTGTTGCTGATAGAATGCGGAGCGGGCTTTTGCCACGTCACGCTCCTCCTCCAGGGCGTCCAAACTGTCCTGCCGATCAAGCTCGGCTTCTTTCTCTTCGTACATGCGCACTCGAGGTGAGTCATGAATGATGTCGCAGGGCAGTACCGCCTCTGCGCCGTACACCATAAAAAATGGTGTGTATCCGGTAGTGCGGTTCGGCGTGGTCCGCAGCCCCCATAGTACGGAGTCGAGCTCCTCTACCCAGTGCGTATCTGATTCCTTCAAGGATCGCACTAATCTGGGTTTAATGTCGCTCATGATAAGACCATTTGCCCGCTCGACCTGACCGTTTGTTTGGGGGTGATAGACGGAGGCATAATCGAGCTTAATGCCCATGTTGTTGCACCAAGTTTTTACCTCGTCAGTTGTAAAGTTTGAGCCGTTATCGATGATGATGCTATGGGGGACGCCGTAACGATGTACAACCCCGGATATGAAGTCTATCACTGGTCCGGACTTGGCTGTTTTAACTGGTTTGGCTTCTATCCATTTGGTGAATTTATCCACCATGACCAATAGGTATTTTTTCTTATGGCTTCCCCCTTTAAGGGGTCCGACCATATCAAGCCCCCAGACCGCAAAGGGCCAAGTAATGGGGATTGTCTGGAGAGCGGTAGGTGGCATGTGGCTTTGGTTTGCAAAAAGCTGGCAACCGACGCAACGTTGGACTAGGTCATGTGCGTCTGCTCGGGCCGTCAGCCAGTAAAAACCTGTACAGAAGGCATTGCTTACAAGGGCCCGAGCTGCGGCATGATGGCCGCCAAGTCCAGCATGAATTTCTGCCAATAGTTGCCATCCTTCCTCTTTGGAGATACACCTTTGAAGTACTCCGGTGGTGCTTTTCTTATAAAGCTCTCCCTCGTGGACCTTGTAGGCTTTAGACCGCCGCACAGTGCAACGTGCCTCGTTTGGATCCTCAGGGAGTTCTTGCCTAGTTAGGTAAGGCAAGAAGGGTTCTGTCCACGGGGCGATGACAGCCATAATCACGTGGGCCGAAGATGTTATTTCGGTGGCAGAGCCTCCGATTATGTCAGAGTGTTCGGGATCTGGCGTTGTGGCCGGGTCCGGACTATTGTTGCCGGTCTCTCCTTCCCATACCACGGATGACTTAAACAGCCTTTCCAAGAAGATATTAGGTGGGACAGGGTCGCGCTTGGCGCCGATGCGGGCGAGGATGTCCGCCGCTTAATTGTTTTCCCAGACCACATGGTGGAATTCAAGCCCCTCGAACCGAGCTGACATCTTGAGGACGGCGTTGCGGTAAGCCGCCATTTTCGGATCCTTGGCATCAAAGTCTCCATTTATTTGAGATATTGCGAGGTTCGAATCCCCGCGCACCTCCATGCTTTGAATGCCCATGGAGACTGCCATCCGGAGACCATGTAATAGGGCCTCATATTCTGCTGCGTTGTTGGAGTATGTGTATAGTATTTGGAGTACGTATTGGACTGTATCTCCGGTGGGGGATGTCAGGACGACACCAGCCCCCAGACCAGCCAGCATTTTAGAGCCGTCAAAGTGCATGATCCAATTGGAGTACGCGTCGTACTCTTTAGGGAGTTCGGCTTCTATCCATTCGGCGACGAAATCAGCCAGTACTTGAGATTTAATGGCTCGCCGTGGTTTGTATATTATGTCGAACAGAAGGAGCTCAATAGCCCATTTAGCAATCCAGCCCGTGGCATCGCGGTTGTTTATTATGTCGTTGAGTGGTACTTCAGAGGCCACCGTAAATGAACACTCTTGAAAGTAGTGTCGTAGTTTCCGGGATGCCATGAAGACCGCGTATGCTATCTTTTGATAATGTGGGTACTGTGATTTGCATGGAGTGAGGACAGTGGACACGTAGTATACCGGCTTTTGAAGCGGAAATTTATGTCCGTCCGTCTCTCATTCGACGACGAGCACTGCGCTTACAACTTGGTGTGTTGCCGCTATGTATAGCAGCATTGGTTCGCCGATATTTGGCGCGGCCAAGATTGGGTTGCTAGCCAAGACGGCCTTTATTTCTTCCAATCCGGCCGTGGCCGCATCCGTCCACTTGAAGTGTTCGGTGCGTCGAAGAAGGCGATAAAGAGGTAGTGCCTTTTCTCCTAATCGGGAGATAAAGCGGCTTAAGGCAGCCACGCATCCAGTTAATTTCTGGATTTGCTTGAGGTCTGTTGGGATAGCCAACTGTGACAGAGCTCGGATTTTAGCCGGATTTGCTTCAATTCCTCTATTGGAGACGATGAAGCCCAAGAGCTTTCCGGCGGGTACGCCAAAAACGCATTTTTCCGGATTGAGCTTGATGTCGTATGTTCGGAGATTGTCGAACGTGAGCCTCAAGTCGTCTATTAAGGATTCGACGTGTCTGGTTTTAATGACCACATCGTCTACGTATGCCTCCACTGTTTTGCCGATCTGTGTTTCCAGGCATGTCTGAATCATGCGTTGATAGGTTGCACCGGCGTTTTTAAGCCCGAAAGGCATGGTGTTAAAACAGAAGGGGCCGTATGGGGTGATAAATGCCGTTGCGGCTTGATCGGACTCCGCCATCTTGATTTGATGGTATCCGGAGTATGCGTCGAGGAAACACAATGAATCGTGTCCTGCGGTAGCGTCGATAATTTGGTCGATGCGGGGGAGGGGGAAGGGATCCTTGGGGCAAGCCTTGTTAAGGTCCTTGAAATCGACACATAGGCGCCAGGATTTGTCCTTCTTTTGTACCATCACCAGGTTTGCTAGCCAGTCCGGATGTTTTATTTCTCTAATGAATCCGGCCTCAAGTAACTTGGCTAGCTCTTCTCCCATGGCTTGTCGCTTAGGCTCAGAGAAACGTCGGAGAGTCTGCTTGACCGGTTTGAACCCCTTTAGAATGTTAAGGCTGTGTTCGGCCAGCCTGCGTGGGATTCCTGGCATGTCTAAAGGATGCCAGGCGAATATGTACCAATTCTCGCGCAAGAACTCCCGTAGTGCGGCGTCTGTAGTGGGGTTCAGTTGTGCCCCGATGGATGTTGTTTTTGTGGGGTCAGTTGGATGGACCTGGAATTTGACTATTTCATCCGCTGGTTTAAAAGAGGTGGACTTGGATCTTTTTTCGAGTATCACGTCGTCCCTGTCCACTGTGGAGCGCAGCGCAGTTAGTTCTTCGGCCGCGAGGGCTTCGGATAACGCCTCGAGGGCTAGTGCGGCGGTTTTATTTTCGGCGCGGAGTGCTATGTCCGGATCACTAGCTAGAGTGATGATTCCATTGGGCCCGGGCATTTTGAGCTTCATGTACCCGTAATGGGGTATAGCTTGGAAGATCGTGAATGCCTCCCGCCCTAAAAGGGCATGATATCCTCTACTGAACGGGGCCACTTGGAATGTGATTTCTTCGGACCTATAATTCTCCGGTGTGCCGAATACCACATGTAGTGTGATTTTTCCCGCGCAACGTGCCTCCCGACCAGGGATGATTCCTCTGAAGGTCGTGCTGCTTTGCTCAATGCGGCTCCTGTCTATTCCCATTTTGCTAAGAGTTTCTTCGTAGATGAGGTTTAATCCGCTGCCGCCGTCCATGAGCACTTTAGTAAGCCGGAAGCCGTCCACGATTGGACTAAGGACCAAAGAGGTTGGTGCTCGGGCTGTTCGGAATTGAGGTTCGTCACTGGCATTGAAGGTTATGGCCGTGTCGTTCCATGGATTTATTGCTGCAACGTGGCAGACTTCGGCAAGGCTGCGGAGTGCTCGCTTGCGCCTATTATTTGAGGCGAAGGTCTCGAAGACTGTCAATATTGTATTGTTATTGTCCATGGGATGGTGCTCTGCGGTATTGTTGATGAGGAGATCCTCACCGCTCTTGGCCACCTGCCGGAGTATCCAACATGCTCTAAGGCTATGTGTTGGCATGGTATCCGGTGTACTGTGAATTTTGCATGGCCCATTGAGCCATCCCTCCAATATAGTTCCACGCCCTGTAGTGGGCTTTGGTTTCTTTGTAATTGGATCGGGTGACTTACGGGAGTACACCCTTTTAATTCGGACGGGGCTTCTAGTGAGAGCCGGGGGATCCCAGAATTTTGCTTGGGTTTTCCAGGCGCTTTCCATCGCACAGTACTTCTGTACTATGGCCGCCAAGTCAGCGAAGTGTGCTATGTCACGGCGACTTATGGCGTTGAGGATTCCCTTGTCCGTGCAATTTTTGCAAAAGAGTGAAATTGCGTCTTCCTCGCGACAGTCCTTGACCTTGTTCATTACAAGGAGGAATATGGCCCAATAGTGATGTACTGTCTCTTGGGGCTCTTGTCTAATTTGGGAAAGATCACTTATGTCTGGGTGGGTGGGTAGATTTAGGTCCAAACCCTGACCCGGTCTGAAGCCCAGGGGCGGAGGAGTTTCCGAGCTTGGAAGTTCGGGCTCTGGGATTTTGCCCAATAGTTCTGGCCCAATGCCTGATTCTAAGTTCGAAGCTTGGGCCATGTCCTCCCGTAGACGGGTATCCGACTCGAAGAGCTCGGGAATCCGGACATAGTTCGTCCTCAAAATAGAGGAAGAATCGCTACATTGCTCCTCTACCACCGCTATCTGATGGGTGACCGGCGGAGAGTTAATCTCCCTTTGGTCGGGTTTGAGCCCGATCCAATCATAGTCCGTAGCGACTCCCAAGCCGGCGATGCGATCCAAGAGCTCGTTCAAAGAAGAGAGCTCCATTGGTTCCATCTGCTCGGCGAATTCCGAGCCGATGTGGAGGCTGTTTTTGATGACCTGAGAAGTCATCGTCGGCGCGACGGCCGAACGGGCGGTCATGACGAAGCCGCCTAGTCGGAGAGTTTGGCCTGCAGCCAGGGCTCCCCCAGAGGTAATGTTGTCCTTGACAACAAGGCGAGCCATCAAGCCTTATCGTGACGGCACAGTGGAACTCACAATGAAAGCACCAATGTCGGTGTCGAAACCGGCGGATCTCAGGTAGGGGTTCCCGAACTGTGCGTCTAAGGCGGATGGTAACAGGAGGTGGGGGACACGATGTTTACCCAGGTTCGGGCCCTCTCGATGGAGGTAATACCCTACTTCCTGCTTGATTGATCTTGATGATATGAGTATTACAAGAGTTGATCTACCACGAGATCGTAGAGGCTAAACCCTAGAAGCTAGCCTATGGTTATGATTGTTGTTGTCCTACGGACTAAACCCTCCGGTTTATATAGACACTTGAGGGGGCTAGGGTTACACAGAGTCGGTTACAAGGGAGGAGATCTACATATCCGAATTGCCAAGCTTGCCTTCCACGCCAAGGAGAGTCCCATCCGGACACGGGACGAAGTCTTCAACCTTGTATCTTCACAGTCCAACAGTCCGGCTAAAGTATATAGTCCAGCTGTCTGAGGACCCCCTAATCCAGGACTCCCTCAGCTGCTACCACCGTCCATTAGGACTCGAGTTCGGTGGAACCCGTCAATAATTGGGTCAAGAACTAGTGCGGCTGAACCGCTGTGGCGGACACTAGTTGAGTGGTCTCGTCGATCGAAGGTGATCGGGGATGACGACCATGGATTGAATTTTGGGGCGACTGGCTCTACCGCGTAGACGTCCCTGAGTGCGCGCTTGCGCTCCCTTTTGGGGATATGTGTAATGTATATCATGTTCACTGTTTTGACTTGGGGGGATTTCTTTTGCCCCCCGGTGTTTGGCTGCCAGGGCTCTTCGTCGCTCTGTGATTCCCCTTCTTTGCCTCTGCCATTTGCTTTGCTGGCTTGTTTGAAGACCCGGCAATCTCTATTGGTATGTATGGCCGGTTTGTCTGGGGTGCCATGAATTTGGCAAGGACGATCAAGTATGCGGTCCAAGCTGGATTGTTTTCCGCTGCTCCTTTTATAGGGCTTCTTTCGCTGGCCGGACTTGGAGCCGCTGAATCCGACATGAACTGTTGTGTCATTTGTGTTATCGCCGTTGCTTCGGCGTTTGTTTCTATTGCGCTGGAGCTTGTCGGTGCTGTTCTTGGCCTCGGAGGGGCTTGTTTCGTTGGTCGTATTGTTGCTACGGGCCAGCCAACTGTCCTCTCCCGCGCAAAAGCGGGTCATGAGTGCCGTTAGGGCTGCCATGGACTTCGGCTTTTCTCGACCGAGGTGGCATGCTAGCCATTCGTCATGGATGCTGTGTTTGAAGGATGCTAAGGCCTCGGCGTCCGGACAGTCAACGATCTGGTTCTTTTTGGTTAGGAACCTAGTCCAGAATTTTCTGGCTGATTCTCCAGGTTGTTGAACTATGTGGCTTAAGTCATCGGCGTGTGGTGGTTGGACATATGTTCCTTGGAAGTTGTCTAGGAAAGCTTCTTCCAAGTCCTCCCAGCTACCGATAGAGTTTTCAGGCAGGCTGTTAAGCCAGTGCCGAGCTGGCCCTTTGAGCTTGAGTGGGAGGTATTTAATGGCGTGGAGATCATCTCCTCGAGCCATGTGGATGTGGAGGATGAAATCCTCGATCCACATTGTGGGATCGGTTGTGCCGTCGTATGATTCGATGTTGACGGGCTTGAACCCCTCGGGGAATTGATGGTCCAGTACTTCATCTGTGAAGCAAAGGGGGTGTGCGGCACCTCTATATCGGGCCGAGTCATGGCGTAGCTCTGATGGAGTCCGTCTGCGGTATTCGGCCCGAGCATGGTTAGATTTATCACGTCCAAATAGGCAGCCTTCTTCGTGCCTCGAGGCACGCCCTCTCGATCTGTAGATCGATCTTGTGTGTCCTGTTCTATCGTCCAGGATTTGCCGGAGGTCGTATGTGTGACCCCGAACTCTTCCATCTCTATTTTTACGAGGCGGTGGGGCAGGCTTTTGTTCGGCCTGAGTTGCCGCTTTGTCCCGGCCGCGGGGTGGCCGGTCAGCCGCCCTGTCTCGACCACGCGGTGGTCGTTCCGCATTACGCGAGGGAGATGTGTGCTCCGGTGCCTCCTCATCGAATTGAGGTAGCAGTCTACGTTTCGGGTAGCTCTTGGCTGGGCGCTTGAGGCCGTATTCTTCCGCTGTCAGGACGTCAGTCCATCTGTCGACGAGCAGATCTTGTTCAGCTTGAAGCTGCTGCTGCTTCTTTTTCAGGCTCCTTGCAGTGGCTATAAGTTGAAGCTTAAAGCGTTCCTGCTCCGGTGGGTCCTCGGGCATGATGAAATCTTCGTTGCCGAGGCTTGTCTCCTCTTCGGAGGGTGGATGGTAACTATCATCCTCCGAGTTATCTTATATGGCCTGTTCGTCAGGGTTGTCTTGCATGTTGTCATGTTCCTCCTGTTCGGATGCAGCGCCAACAGGGTCTTGATTGGTTTTGGCGTCGCCCGGAGTACTATTTTCTCCGGTGCCAGTGTTGCCATCCTTTGAGCGACGAGGCTTAGAACGGCGTTTGGGACGTCGGCGCTTGGACTGCGTCTCAGAGGGTTTGTTCTTATCCGGCTCTTCTTTGTCGTTGCCAGATCCTTTAGCTGTATCAACCATGTACACATCGTACGAAGAGGTGGCCGTCCAACGTCCAGTGAATGGCGGGTCTTGGCCTTGCTCCCTATCGGCATCGTTGTCCATGCCGTCGATGTCTTCGGAGCCATAGTCGAGCACGTCGGTTAAGTCATCGACGGTGGCTATGAAGTGGGTGGCGGGTGGGAAGCAAAATTCCTCATCGTCTGCCTCTAGCTCGAACTGAACATAGTTCGGCTGTGGGTCTTCCTCCAAGGACATGTTCTTCAAAGAATTCAGTACGTCACCCAAAGGCGAATGCTGGAAGATGTCTGCGGCGCTAAATTCGAAAATCGGTAACCGATCCAGCTCGGTGTTCGCAGGCGCACTTGATCCGGAACATAAAGCCGGAGACAAGTCCGGAGTTCCATTGACGCAGGCATTGCGGGATGTCGAGCCCGTGTGCGGCTCCAACGCCGCGTACTTTATGGCCTCGGAGGGGATGATCTGCTACGGTATTGAGGCCGTTGCAGTAACAGGATCCATCTCCTAGGTGTACCCCGATGACAGATTTAAGTCATGCTCATCGGAGAGAAGGGGAGCGATCGCCGCGGTCTCAAATCCATTGAAGATCGAGTCTCCGCGGATATCCGCGACGTAGTTCAAGCTTCCAAATCTGACCTGATGGCCAGGGGCGTAGCTATCGACCTGCTCTAGACGGCCAAGAGAGTTGGCCCGCAGTACGAAGCCACCGAACACAAAGATTTGTCCGGGGAGGAAGGTTTCTCCCTGGACGGCGTCATTACTGATGATCGAAGGGGCCATCGAATCCTTACGTCGACTGCACAATGGAACTCTCAATGAAAGCACCAATGTCGGTGTCAAAACCGGCGGATCTCGGGTAGGGGGTCTCGAACTGTGCGTCTAGAATCGATGGTAACAGGAGACGGGGGACACGATGTTTATGCAGGTTCGGGCCCTCTCTATGGAGGTAATACCCTACTTCCTGCTTGATTGATCTTGATGAATATGAGTGTTAGAAGAGTTGATCTACCACGAGATCGTAATGGCTAAACCCTAGAAGTCTAGCCAATGAGTATATGGTAATGAATTTGTCCTATCCGGACTATGCTCTCCGGTTTATATAGACACCGGAGAGATCTAGGGTTACACGAGGTCGGTTACATAAGAGGGAATCTTCATAATCAATCGCCTAGCTTGCCTTCCACACCAAGTAGAGTCCAATCCGGACATGGGTATAGTCTTCGGTCTTCGTGTCTTCATAGCCCATCAGTCCGGCCCACTGAGTAACAGGCCGGACGCCCGAGGACCCCTTAGTCCAGGACTCCCTCAGGGGGCTGCTAGCTACTTCACACTTTGCTAGGTGAACCTCGGTTGGGGGGGAGGGGGCATGCATTCATAGCTTAGGATTCCCTTCGTGCCGACACGAGGGGGGGTGGGGGCAAGCAATACCGTGTGCTTTGCGAGATAGGAGCCACATCGAAGTTGCATTTGGTATTTGAAAATCAAACCACCCTTTTCATACATAAATTTGGTCCACATGCAAGTGTGTTCGTGTTCTGACCCTCTCCTGCGTCATTTTTCGCCAAATTTATGAACATTAGACAAGTCGGATGACGCAACAGACACGGTTCACTCAAACTACCGTGTGCCATGCCGGTGCCCCTGTCACGCACACATCCGCACAGTACATTGGCCTCCACGAGGCTCCCCCTCTCAAAAAAATATGCCCGCCTCGAGGGTTTTTCTGTTTCAAGACACACGGTTGTTATCTCCGGACCGTGTGTGATGTTTCTTGTTCCCAATCCTGCCTGCATCCCTAGAAAATATCTGCCCGCCTCGAGGGTTTTTCTGTTTCATAACACACGGTTGTTATCTCCGGGCCGTGTGCGATGTTTCTTGTTCCCAATCCCGCCTGCATCCCTAGAAAATATATGCCCGCCTCGAGGGTTTTTCTGTTTCATAACACACGGTCGTTATCTCCGAACCGTGTGCGATGCACCATCATCAAAATTTTCAATAGCCCCGGCATTTCACTCCCGCGTTTGACTCCCGCGTAGTAATGTTTTCAGTACCCGCGTCATTTCCTCAAACACACCCCCCCCCTCCACACACACACACACATACCAAAACCTCCTCGGGCGTGCGCACACACACACCCTCCCTCGCTCGAAACCCTAGCAAGGTCCCCGCCACTGCCGCAAGGCCTCCATTGTCAACATCTGCCAGTTTGCCCGTGCAGCTTACCCACCGATCTCCATACACAGGCCGCCCTGAGTTTCTTAGATGACGCCTGCCAAACACCCCCTTTCCCACAGATCCCCATCCCCCACTCTACAGCGTTGCAGCCTAAGCCCGGCTACGCTTCCCGTGGAGCTCGAGGAGCGACTAGCCCAAAAGAGGTGTATCGCGGTCTCTTCGCCCGACGTCGCCGAGGAAGCTGACGACCATTACTAGCGGCAGGCACTCAAGCAGCGGGCTAGAGTATGCGGGCATGTCTCAGCCGTCCGCTACGACATCGAGGTCATCGACAGCGATGGCCTGAGGCGGGATATGTCACAGGTTAAGTGGCCCGCCCCCAACCCCTCGGGTTCAACCACCGTCGACCTCATCCATGGCCCCGCCACTGATCTCCTTTGGCTCGCTGCCAACAATTTTCCATCCTACATCGCCATCGAGCCCCTTTTGTCATTTCTGAAGGACACGTTCTGCGACGCTGGCTTGGGATCCACAGCCTCCAAGTCAGACCTCATCGACGGCAACCACGAGGAGGGCACCCTCTCCGGCTCTTCCAAGGGGAAAGAGCCCATCTACTCTTCCAAGGGGAAAGCGCCCGTCTGCGACATCAGGGAGGGCACCCTACAGCCGTGCTCTTCCAAGGGGAAGGAGCCCATCTGCGACAACATGGAGCGCATCCAGGGTCCATGCTCTTCCGACGGGAACGAGCCCATCTGTGACAAGTGAGGAAACCCATGATTTGTTTTGCCGTGCCTCTTCACAGAGGGAAACCCATGATTTGTTTTGTTGAGTCCCTTTTGTAGTGTAGTGAGAATATGTCCAGTTTTAATTGCTACATCTGGTTGTTTGCAGTATGCCTTGTTTATTTCAGTTGTTCACAATGTGATGCTCTATATGTGCAATTATTTACTGTGTAGTACATTTCATCAATCCAGTTTTAAACATACCGATAGGAATGCATATATTTGCTTGTTGTTAAGCATGTTATAGCTAGCATATGCATCTTTTAAAGTTTTTTGATTGTTCGGTTGTTTGTAGTTAGCATATGTCCAGTTTCAAATGATATCTTTGGTTGTTCGTAGTATGCCTTGTTTATTCCAGTTATTCATAACGTGATGTTCTATATGTGCAAGTATGAACTGTATAGTTCAATTTCATCAGTACCAGTTTCAACAATACCACTATGAATGACTACATTTGGTTGTTGCATCTTGTAGTTAACACGCCTTTCCATTTTTATTTAACAATAACCAGTGTACTTAGACCAGCACAATGCCAGTTTGAATGACTATATTTGCTTGTTGTTAAATGTTAGGCCTGTTGCAGTTAACACACATTTCCACTTGTTTTGCTTTACTAGCATGCTTAAACCTGCACACTGAAGCTATCTTTTGGAGATTATTTTGTCTGCCATGGATAATTTTGGTTGATGTATAGCCTGTTGTGCTTAACATGCTTCTCGATGTACCTACACAGGACAATTTTGGGAACGACTGTTGTTTTCCGTCGAGGTTAGTTTCATCCCATGGCTTATAGATGCTCATTGTTCAGGATATCGGTAGCTGGTACCATATAAGTTGGGGGCTGATAAGGGACTAATCGGTGAATCGTACTTTTAACTAAATATATCTGCAACCCATTTATCGTTAGGTTAACTAGGGCCATATGTAATATATCTAAGGCTACATAGCAACATGCATTGTACTTAATGTCTAGATATGCAATCCTAGGCTACATAGCTACAAGGAAGAGTGTTACATTAATGTTCTAATAATGTCTAGATATACGTAGAAGAGCAGCAGCAACAACAACAACACAGCCCTGTTTGGATACTCAACTTAGCTAGAGGTTAGAGTTAGTTTCTAGCTCATGACTAACCCTGAACTAACTCCATCCAAAGAGTTGTTTGGATGGCAGGGTTAGATTGACAATAAATGCACTAGGAGAACTAGCTCCAATTAGCACCTCTTAGGTTGGATAGTTTTTTTGGGTGGGTTATAGATGCAACTAGCTCAAACTAGCCTTCATGTTTAGATATAATTTAGGGCTATTTGAGCCCGAACTAGCTCAAACTAACTGTAACCCATGAATACAGCAGCAGTTAATCAGCCGATAATTTGTAAGAATGCACTAAACTCCTTCCCACCCATAATATAAGATGTTAATTCATCTAATATGTGAGTATATTGGATGTTATAAGATACTCCCTCCGTTCCTAAATATTTGTCTTTTTAGATATTTCAAATGGACTACCACATACGGATGTATATAGACATATTTTAGAGTGTAGATTCACTCATTTTGCTCTATATGTAGTCACTTGTTGAAATCGCTAGAAAGACAAATATTTAGGAATGGAGGGAGTATTATAAAAGAGTGTTGTACTACATCATTGTGCAATTGTTGTTTAGCTTATAATATTAACTTGGTGCTTTTAGGTACATATGTCATTGGTAAAGATCCGCGCTTTGACCCTTTCTGCGTATGGGGCAATGAGATATCGATGAAGCAGCATCAAGTGAGGAAACTGATAAAGATTGTTAGTAAAATGGGTCCAAAGATGACAATTAACCTATTTGTTTGCACTTTATCCAAGACAAGAGCGAACTGCGGGATGGTAAGTAAGAACTCTGCAGCCTTCTTTTTACTGTCCATAATGAGTTGTGTTAGATGACAATGTCTGGATCTTTTTCCTTTGCAGTGGTTGCCAAAGCAGTTTACTCAAGATTACCTCTCAAACTATATGATTGGTGGGCATGCAAAGGTTAAAGTATTTCTACCAGAACACGATGATTATCTAGATGTTTTCATGAAGACAATGAAGGATGGGCGGTCGGCCATCACAAGGGGTTGGACTAGAGTCGTGCGTGCCTTCTGCATGGAGGAGGGCACAATATGGTCATTCCGCTTCACCTTGTTCAGCAACCAGAATGTATTTCACCTCTTTCTTTATCGTCTTTAATAGTACAAGTATACAACTATGGTTCATCATTCTTTATTTGGTTCTTATGTAATTCTTGAACATATGTACCTATGAATCGAATAATGCATTGGTTGTTTGAACCTGGTGGATATGAATAAAGATGTAGCATACATTCAAATTCAAATTCAAATCCGGTACAATTTGAAATAGTAGCAATTAAATTACGGTGAAATTACGCTCTCCAGGTCGTTACGGCACACACTGTTGGTAAAACACAAACGTTTATGATATACACCATAATCCGAGACGGTTCACAGAGAGAAAACGTGTGCAAGCATGCACACAGTTGCCGTTTGCAAAGCGTGTGCAATGTCAGACAATATCACAAACGGTGCGGGTAAACTAAACGTTTGTGTTAGTTGCCTTATCATACATGATTCGCAACCATGAACTGTTTCTGATGAAGTATACATCGTAAACGTTGCACCACAGAATAGCGTGTGCAATAGTTGTCATGTACGACGATTTTATGACGGTCCGACGTTTCGTAATCCTGTCCGGCACTCGTACGACGATTAGCTAATCTTCTTAATTAGTTATCGCATACAGTTTGGGAAAAGCGAATGTGTGTGATTGTATGCTTATCATACACGTTCTATAATAGTGAACCGTTTGTGATGGGCCGCGCATAGTAAATGTAGCACCACAGAATACTGACTACGATGGCAATGCGAGCACAAACGAATAGGAGTACTATAGGGTCCCTATCCCCGACGGTTTCTGGGTCGTGTGGGAAGGACCCTCCTATCACCGTCACTCACTAGGCGACGGTTCCAAATGCCGTCGCGGAAAGGGGTTAAAAACCGTTTGTATAGCATCGACACGTACTAGTGGCGACTCAACAATGAGGTGAGCAATGGCGAAATCGATCCTGCACCGTACCTAATGGCCTAACATTAACATGGGAGGAAGGTTGTATGCTGCTTGCCCCTTGGGAGCCAACGACCCACCAGTAGCATGGACGAGGAGAACGAGGCGAAGGGGAGAAGCATGTCCTGTTGCATGAGATTAAAGTCACCGCCTTCACCGATGTCGCTGCTTCCGCAGATCCGAGTCACCGCCGCCGACCAAGCCAAGAACGGAGGCTGCGTTTTTCCTAGCGCTACAACCTACAGGTGAGCGAGTAAATGGTTGATGCTAGATTTCGCGCTATCCGCGCCGACCGATTTCTGTCCCGCTATCTCAGCCCCAATTTCCCCTGCACCGTCACGTATGACGTGCCCCACTTTTGCGCCTGACTTGGCATGGCTCACTAGAAACGACTGATTTGAATGTTCCAAGCGAGCCAGGCTCTGCGCTACTTTAAGGATCATGCGTGTGCGAACCAAGCCTCCATGTATATGCTATGAAACATGTTTTTCGTGTATCCACTAGGCCTCTTTGGAGTGATGCGGGCTACCAAGCGCACTCCTTTATATTGTTTGCGGCCAGCTTAGCAACAATGGCCACCTTTCTCTAAATACGCTGAAATCTTGTTAATTGTGTGTGGTTTCAATATCAATGGTATCGAAGGGAGGCCATATGAAAGTAAACCAACAAGTAGATAAAGGCTTTATATTTCTCGGTTTCCTTTATCACCAAAATAATGTAGTGCCCTGGAAAATATTGAACAATGCTTAATAAGAAGAGTTCCATCCACAATCTCGTTAAAATGACACTTCCCACACGAGAATCCCACAATATAGGTTTTATGACATATAGCTGACAATGACCTCCTCCACAAGAAAAGATCCCAATCTTTCCTCTTCCTCCCATCGGCGCCGCCGCTGGTCCACCCCATCTCCGATGGCCTTTGGGCCATGGAGGTGCGGAGGATCTCGGCCTCCCGCTGGAGGGAGGGAACCCGTTCTCATTCTTGTTAGGCTCAGTGTCTTGGTTGAGGCTGCGTGGCGGTGGCGATATCCCTTAGTAGAAATATTGTCTCCCACGTTCTAACCCTGCCCCGATGATGCGTCTAGCGTCGTTCGAGGGCGTGTGGAGCTGTGTCTTCGTCGGATCTTGCCGGATTCGCTCAGTGCTGGTCTTCGGTGGATCTGCTTGGATCCGGTCTTCGTTCATCTTAGTTTGGGTGGTTATAGGTTTGATCCTTCCGATCTTTGACTTTCTTCACCGGCGATGGCTGCTGCTCTGGTGCACTGGTCCTACGAGGCCTTAGCACGATGACTTCCCGGTTGTCTACTATAAGAAGGTTTGTCTGGCTCTAGCGAGGGAGGGGCGATGACAACGATGCGCCTTCGACTCACTTTAGTGCTTGTAGCCGTCGCTAGGTGGTCCACATACCTGGTTATAATTTTTATTACCTCTCATGTTTTTTGTACTGCCATGGTTGGAGATGAATAGATTGGAAGTTTCTAAAAAAAAGACACTTCCCACTCAACACATACAAATCATCTTGTGTATAACACGAAAGAATAATGCTTGTCCTTTGTTTATAAGATTTCAAATCATTTTTAAGCCCCCAAGAGCAACTCCCACATCTCGGGAGTATAATTTAAGGGAAGTTTTCTAACATCTACTTTTCTCGGTTCTCATAAAACTTCTTCTCATAAAATATTTTTTTCTTCGTATTTTCATTAAAAGGTGTTGGGGCCCGCCCGTCAGTTACACCCTGTGGCGACGACGGCCGGAGCAGTGAGGCGACACTGGTCGGCCTCGCAGCGGCGGGCCAACCTGGCGGCAAGAGGCCTTGCGGGACAGGCCAGGCAGGGCCGCGAGACGGAGCGGCCTCTCGGGGCAGGGTTGTGCGGCGGCAGTGGCGGCCGGCCTAGTGGGGTGAGGCTACGCGTCAGGGACGGCGGCAGCGATCTCGCGGCAGAGGAGGCGGTCGGCCTCGCGGGGCAGGGTTGTGCGGCAGGTGCAATGGCGTTCTGGCGGCGGCGGCCAGCCTCCGCGACAATGGCGTTCGTGGCGCAGCCTCGCGGGGGCATCATGACGATGTTCCAATGGTGGCGAGGTGACCTTCCGCCGGCAGGGAGGCGACGTTTCCCGTCATTCTGCTCGTGAAATTTCAGGCGGTTATCCGCCCGCCAAAATTATACGGGATGGCCATCTTCCCTTAAAATTACAAGACAGAGGGGGTGTTTTTACGAGATCCCTTAAAAATTCGGGTTTACCGAAGCTTTTTTTGCCCAACTCCCCGTAATTGGTAGGTTTTTTGGATACACGAGCTATTGGAGTTGCTCTAAACATGTGGGTTTTTTTTTTCTTTTGAGGATTTCCTAAGTTCAAGCTTGGTCACTCTTTGTTACCCGGAATTGACATACTTTACCCCCGGCAAAATAGTGCCCATTCTGACCATCCTGAATTTTGGAAACACTATATTAGTCCTATGTGGGACACGTACAAAGGGCATGTGTCTGGTTTGTTGATGTACCAAAATGGAGTCACATGGGGATTTATGTCGGGGATAATTCTTGCCAAAATACAAAGTTAAGGGTATATATCCTGTCCAAGATTAAACTTCAAGGCCGGGTAAAATAAAAGGGCGTATCTAATATTGAAAACTCCCTGACAAAGTGGGGTCAGTGAAAGGAAATTTCTAAACAGTCATATACCCATGCATAAGTTCTAAACAAGGAGGCTGGTTCAAACCCGGGACCTCCAGGCCACAAGTGGAGAGACTCTACCACTGCGCCAAGCCGGGTGGGTAAAATGCGTAAAAAATTGTTTTTGGAGATGAAAAGTGGAGTAAACTCTATTTAGAAATATTCACCAAATATACCCCAAAAAATATATATGGAAAAATGATTCCATGAACAGCTAAAACGAGGATTCTAATTTTTCCTGACTTTGGTCACATGGATCATTGCAGTCACTGGCATGTTCTTCTCCACCATGGACACAACATTGTCAACTTGTCGAATACCTTGGTCTTCATGATCATCCCTGTCATCGTACTGGATTTGTACTAGGCTGAGACTGGAGGTCATAAATCCCATCTCCAAAATGTTGGAAGCTGAACTAGATGGAACGTTTTGGCACTACACGCAGGAGCAAAACAAATAAATTTGGAGGTAAGGTCCTTCAGTTAGAAAAATCAAGTGAAGTTACATGTAGTTACCTCACAGTTCTTCAGAGTAAGTTTCTCGAGGGCAGGCGTATAATGCAGGAAACTACACAACGTCTGAATGTTGTCACCAATATCACATTTATCAAGGACCAAGGTTCTTAGATTGCGGAACATTGGTAATCTATTGTGCTCCTCATCAAGTATCGCCTGCAACATAGGACATGGGGCAGAATTATCACTTCCTGGTGCCATCAGTTGAAATTGGTACTCGGCAGGCCAAGGAACACCAGGTGGAGGAGGTGGCGAAATATGTTGTGCCTACATTGCAGAGACAAGAACAGGGTTAGTTAGTGTGCACTTGCATTATGCAGTTGAATGAATGGGAATTACATACAAATGAAGCAAGCACAAGACTGAAGGAACAAACCATATCACGGAATCCTGACAGCTCCAAGCTCCTGACGTTGGATAGAGAGCCGAGAAATCTGCATAGCATCGGTACCAAGAAAATTGGGTCCTGTTGAAAAACAAAGGGATATTCTTTCGCCGGCAGAGGATTGTCCAATAAGCGGACGGATGCTTGGACAAGATCAGGCGCCTCCCGTACGGTGACAGAGAAGGCTCGAAGGCCACGGAACTGGACGGCAAGGTGCAGCGAGGCGAGCCGAGGGGCTATGACCTCGAAGTTTAAGATGGTGCCTGCCTCAATTGTGAGGTTCTTGAGCGTGTTGGACTCGATCCTTGAGAGATTGGACATGTCCGAGCTTCTGATCTCCAAGTCTTGGAGGACTCTGAGCCAGGCGAAGAGGTGCTTCTCGAAATCCTTGTGGAGAATCACGTCCTGAAGGAGCAGCTTAGTGAGGCGGTGGGTGCCTGAGGAGAAGGAAGGCAGCTTGATGCCGCGTACTTCGAGCACCGCCGGGGAGCTCTCGAGGCCACGGCTGACCCATCTGGTGTGGGCGGCGCAGATGGAAGAACGGCGGTCGTGGTGGAGCCGCCTCCACAGAGGCCGCGGCGAGGCGACGCTCACCCGCAGGGTGTGCAGCGGCGAGAAGGCGCAGGTTCTACGGCGAAGCAAGAGGTTGTCGACGAAATCGTCCAGCTTCTTGTGCCGCTCCTCCTCATCTTCCCCCTCTTGGTCCTCCCCGCCGTCGATGTCGAGGCACGGGGCGGCCAGCCAGAGGCGGCGCCACCTCGACGACAGCACGCAGGTTTGCACGACCTGCCGGGCCTCCAGGCGGGAGAGGATGGCGTGGAGCAGGCAGTCCGTCAGGTCGCTCAGCCGGTCGACGCCGGCGGCATCCATGTATTTCAGATCGGGGACGGGTCGACTGAGAAGATTACCCTAGATCCGTTCCGGCATGCGTCTTCAACTTCTTTTCTTGAAGGGGTGTACAGGGTGTGCAAAACCGAACCGAAAACCAAACCAGATTATTTTGGTTTTTTCAGGTTTCGGTTTTGGTTTCAGTTTCAGTTTTAAAATCTGAAAACCATTTGCATTTTGTTTTTTCCGGTTAGAAACCGAAAACCATTTGGTTAAACCGAATTGAAATTAAGGTTTTTTTAGTTCAAAAAATGTAATGGGCTGCTATAGTACAATACTTTCTAGCGCATTTAGTGCTTCAGTTTACGTGATTAACGTAACTGCTTATCCAATGTGCATTCTTTATCCTTTCCTCATTATGATATATATAATGTAAGAGTTATGTATTGGCTTAATAATTTACATCAACTTTGGTTAATTTGGTTATTACTGAAAGCGTAATTTGGTTATTATTAAAATCGAATTGAAAGTAAATGCTTATTACCGAAACTAAGTTGTGTCTGTGTATAAAATCGTATAAACCAAAATATGAAAAATATATAAACCATAAACCGTATAAACCAAACCGAATTAAACCGAAAAAACCAAATGCATGCACATCCTGAGGTGTATGCGTCTTCAACTAAAAGACGTTGGTCAAGGTCAACCTCACGATTAGGGCCAGATTCAGCCGGTCGCCCCACGGCCAGACCTAGCCAAATGGGTCGCCCCGGCATGACACAACTAGGGTTATATGGGCCAGACACGGCACGGACTGGCCGGGCACAACAAGTACATGGGGCGTGCCGGGCCAGCACGCATGCTGCCCTCCCTGGCCCAGGCATGGCCCCGATGTTACACGGGTTGGCACTGCGGCCTGTTTCGCACGCCAGCCCGCGTATAATTCAGCTTATTGGGTTGTTTTGGACCTATATTAAGCCTATTAGGCTATATAAAAATAAAATAAATGGTCGTGCGGTGCCAGCACTAGTGCCCCGCCTCACGGCCAGGCACGGCCCTAGGTGGGCCACATGCCGGCACGACCTGATTATAAACATTCTACCAGGCCGGCATGCTAAGACCGACCCATTTGGTTGGGTTTAGCCGCAGCTGCATGATCAGCCTTCAAAATGACCGTCAGATCTGACCAACTCTTTTCTTCAACTTCAACTTACATATGGCGCAAGGACGAGCGACCGGCACGATCGCTTTGCCGGTCGGTTGTGTAAATCGTTAGCCCCACTATTATCGCTCAAAATAAAAATAAAAATAAAACTAACCCCATGATTAGAGCAACAAACTTGAATCATGTAAAACGAGTTTAAATTACTTTGGAAGGCACGACAGAACAAATCTTGTAAAACCATACTACATATTTGAAACTTAATGTTCGCGCCATCATAGTTCACCGGAGTTTATACATTCGAACATACAAACTTAAAAACATACTAGATAAAATCTAATCTAAACTAGTTTAGGGCTTCACGTTTAGGTAGAACTCGGTCACCGACTTTGTAGAGAACGTACGCGAGGTCGTACCCCTCCTTCGCCGCGTTGAGCCACAGGTGCCTTGGTGGTGGGCCAAAGCGCGTCCCGGGCCTCATGGAAGCTCGGCGGCCACGCCTTCCAGATGCCTCTACGGGAGAGGGCGCCGTGCTCGTTGGCCTGCTTTGAGAGCCACGGCTCAACCGGAGGCTGGCTGGAGCTGGCCTTGGCGTCGTGCCGAGGGCGCTTGTGCTGTGATGAGCCACCGCGGCCCCCGCAGGCCCACACCAGTGACCTCCGCCGTACATGGATCTGCTATAAAAGTGTGTGTGCGCACGAGAATCAAGCGCCTGAGTAGGGAGGATTGGTTGCCGAAGTTGGTGGGATTGCGGTAGAGGCGGGTGGGGGAAATGCCAGACGCAAACCCTAAATCAAGCTATATTCGATAAATGTAGCGGTAGAGGGGAGAATATACGGGCCGCTTGTAAAAAAAATACGGACCGGGCCTTTGTTAACGGATCTGCTCAGGCCGAAAAAAGAGCAGATCCTATAGAAACGCCTTGAGTTATAAGGGCCGTCAAGGTTTTACAGTATCCGCTAGAGTTGCTCTAACAATCCCGGATGGAGGAATACTATACTACACTACTATGGGTGGTGTTAGCACGCACAAAATAATGCAAGATTTCATCCAAATGTACTGCCAAAACATCTCTTTCATATGGAGTATATCTCGTATACATTCATACAAGGTAACATCCAAGAGACCTACGATGATTAGGGACCATGAGTTCTGGGGCAAGGGAAACAGATTCCCATTGAGTCAACCCCTCCGACAACCTTTACCTCCAAAACACATGTAACTATTCCTGTGTATGATACCGGACATTAACAGCTCCTTACTAGCTTCAGTCTTGTACTCGTATGGTATTTGCTCCAATTGGGTTCTTCTGCAACTGGGTTCTTCTTCGGTAGTGGCCAAAAACAAAAAATCCCAAAAAGGAGGATTACCTCCTGCCTCTGTAGTAGCAGCTGGAGAAGAAGAATCCAATTGGAGCAATTCATACCAGTACAAGATTGAAGCTGTTACATCAGTAACAGATTTGGTACACCTAGGTTAGGTGCTCCCATCAGGGTTCGTCTCCATTTTCATTGTATTGTCATCACCACAAATGCTTGATCCAGCCACCTCAGAGTTGTTGGACTTACCATTCCTCAGCTTGTCAAGTGCTTGCAACCATGGTGAATCAAGAATTGCTTGAAGCTTAGACTTGTCCATCGTATTCAAATCTGCAATGCTCAAATCAAGTGAAACTTCATCACCAGTTTGTGCGGCATTCTCCACAGGGTGATCTTGTTCCTCAGTTACCTCCATAGCATCTGAAAATTTTGGCTTGTGTGTGGTGTTTACTTCACAGGGCTTCTCGGTTTGTATGTTGATATCAACAGGACAAAGTATAGTGCTACCATCCTCCTCCACTAGAAGATTGTCTGAGGATGCAGGTTTGTTCAGGTCAATACTGAACTTGTTCCCATCAGCGTCGAAATGTGGATGTTTCCTGTCCTCTGCGCCATTCACTTGGATCTCTACTCCAGAATTAGTAGGCTTGTTATTCTCTCCAAAGGAAGGGCGCACAAGCTTTCTCCTCTTCATTTTCCCACTAGTCTCCTTTCCTAAGTTGCCATCCAGCTGCGCTGTTTCGCTGCGCCTCTTGAAGTTTAAGAAGGGAGGCTCTGTGCTTTCTTTTCCTTCTACTACGCTTGGCAGGTTTAACTCAGCAAGAGGACAGGTTATGTCAATGGACTGTTCACCAACCAACTGGTTACCAGCATCATAAGTAAGTGCTCTATCATCTCCTTTTTGAGAAATAAGTGTCCTGTTCTCACTTCTAATCTCTCTTTCTTTAGAAATATGTGCACTATTCCCACTGCTCCATTGTTTTGTTCTTGTAGAAAGTGAATTAAGCATTTGACTGAGTGAAGGACCAGTAATTTCTTGAAGAGGTTGCTTCGGCGATAAGCGAGAAAACACACTGTTTTGTGAGCCAACAACTTCTTGAAGAGGTTGTTGCTTCATCGATAAGCGAGAAAACACACTGTTTTGTGAGCACTGACCAGGAACTAATGTTGTGTTACTTTCAGCTTCTATTTCACAATTTGTATGTAATTGATCTGACATGTTGGCTCCAATAACATTTCGACGATCCAGTGAACTTGAAACACTATGATAGGAGCCATGTTTCCACCAATCATTATCAAAATCTTGAGCACAATCAGCAATCGGGATGTAATCACCAAAATCATCTTTCCGTTGACCAATTGTTGATACTTCAGGAACTTCAGGGTATGCAGGAATACCTTGTTGGATTAATACTGGAGCTACTTGAGCTCTTTCCTTGCTTAAGTGCTGATGCTCAGATGTGTGTATCTCTTTGCAGTGGTGACAGTCGATATCATAGTTGTCCTTCAAGTTAGCACTGCCTTGTCGATTTGCCAGAGAAAAATTATACGAAGGGACATTTGGAGTTGAATTCACGTAGTTTCTGTCTCCGCCAGTTGATGCCTGAGTAATATGTTGAAGAGATCGCGAAGTACTGCCTACATATGACTGCTTTTCAGACGACCTAATTCTATCAGTTGGACTGGCAGTCATGCATCCAGAAGACAAGCTACTGTGCATGTAGTCATCAGGTATTGGATATGATTGATTTGTAACAAATTGATCTTGGTGATATCCATTTGTCTGAGAACAGGGAGCATATACCTGAGTTGAAATGCCATCTACTGTCGAAACATCTTGGCGACGTGAATTGTTATGATAAGGTAATATCTTTTGAACATGATGGCTGCTGTGGATGGGATCAATTTGGACTCCAACGGGTTTACTTACCAATGGCACTGACAGATTTGTTCGTGCCTCAAAATTATGTGGTGCGGTTCCACGCATCCTTGTAGGAGCAGAATAGTTTGTTCCAGCTGTTACAGTCAAAGTGTGTGATTGATCAGTAGAAATGGGAGAAATATTTGGAGTCAAACTCCTTTTGTCTGGTCTCCCTTTACAGAAGTGGCCTTCTTTCGAATGAGCACTTATGGTGTAGTTGCGAATAGGTTGCTCTACCCTCTTATTATCAAACAACTCATATAGCTGGACAACCTGTCAGTAAGAACAAGTTTGTGTGATTATAGCCATGCAATTAAAAATCATGGATTTTAACTTTTAACCAAGTTCTGTAGTAAAGCAAACCTGCTGGTAGGAAAGGTCAAAATAGAATTTATACATCGTATAGTAATTCTCTTTTATGGCATGAGAGAACTCATCTTCTGCAAGTGGTCTGCACTTCCAAATAATTTTGAATCGGACCTAGAAAAAAAACAAATGAATAATTCTTACAGTAGCACGCAAATACAATAAAGAAACAGTTCCCAGAACCCAGAACGAATTATAACGGGTATTTTATATTCAAACGACTGCCTAGTACTGTAATAAAAGCAGTTTTTTTTTCTTAACAAGAAGTTTTTCACATTTTTAACTGTGTAACTGAAAACCATGAAGTAACCATCTAAAGCAAAAAAAAGAAGTATATCAACCTGTTCGTCCGATGTCATACTTTGTTTTTGAAGAATGTTCCCAGATGGCTGAAGAAACCACTCATTTAGGGTATGTAATGACAGAAAACTTTGTGTCCATTGTGTCAATAGTCTTATTTTTTGCTGGACACCTTACATGATCTTTTGTCAGGAAATCTTAATTATTACAATTTTTTGCATGTGTACGAACGCAACTCTGAGACAACGCAAGCTATGCCAAGATATATATAGTCCTGAAGGTTCAGCTCCTAACTTTGGGGTTAACTGATCATTTGCTTTTATTCCACCCAAAAATTTGTTTGAGAAGTGCAAAAAATTGTCTAAGCCCCTCTGTCTCGTGTGATTAAAAAATCAGAAAGAGCATCTTCATAAGACTAAAAGCCTGAAACCAAACAATTAACAATTATTTGAGCAGTCATAAAATTTCCAACGACAAAGTATTATTTTTCAGAGATATTAAACTCAGAAGACCCTATATTTTGATAAATTTGAACTGAAGAGGCATATGTTTGATGCAGGTTACCTGTGCAGGATATGAGTGGACAGAAGATCTAAAAGCAGCTCTGTCAGTAATATCCAGTCCACCATCAGAGGCGGCCTCAAACACCCCGTAAAGCTTGCGTTCGTTGTAGTCAAAGAGAAAGAGAGGCATCCCTTGTTTGACATTGTCGACAAAGGGCTGATACTCTAAAGCAAGTCTGAAAACGCCTGAGACAAAGAACTGCTCCCTTGCCCTGGTGTTGCACATGAAGATCGCACCTGCCATGTCCGTGTCTTGCCTGAAGGAGAGCCTCATCCTGACATTGCAACATGAACAGGTGACATCGATCAGAAACAAATCTGTACTAAGTCATAAAATTTCGTTATAGCACATTTAGCTTGTGATGAGCAGGATTTTTCATCCATGAAACTCATAATTCAGTATTCCTCGTTATTAATGCCAAAAGATGTTTGTTGCCCAGCTAATTCTGCAGGCTAAAAACAGGCCCAATCCTTTGTTCCAGCTTATAGAATAATGTAAAAGAAAAACCTAGTAAATAAGATTGATTCGTCCTGATCAAACAAAGGGAACAGAACAAACGCGCAGGGGAATCGCATGCGTGACACGAACCAGACCAAATAGCCAGCGATCTTGCGAGATGGAACTTGTACGGTTAAACGTTGCAGTATACCAAGTCGACTGCAGACACTCGCAAACCCGTCATCCCCAACCCAAACAAACTAAAAATAGATCGGAACTGAATAGGAAAAACTAGGCAGGCGGTGACGCACTGATCGAAACTGGCTAGCCGAAAACCCTAGCCCCGAGTTGGTGAACTGACTACCGCCAGCAGATCATCCCTATCCTACCGAATCCAGTCGGGTAAGCAGAGATGCGAGGTCATGGTGAACTGGAAAGGGGAAGGACGCCATACGCGCGAAGGATCAGGCGTCGTCTCGCGCCGACGACGGGCGGGGGCGGGGCGCAGCAGGAGGACAGCCGCCCGATGACAGGTGCGGCGGCGGCGGCTGCTGCTGCTGCTTGTCGTTGATAACTAGTATAGGTTTGCGGCGGCGGCGGCGGCTGTTTTGGAGAAGGGGGAATTGGGGGAAAGGGGATGATCCGGCGCGGTGTTTATTTGGGGACGTGTTTTGATTTTGGTGGGCAGCGGGAGGCCGAAGAAGGCGCAAATCGGCCGCCGTCGCGTTCCCTTCTGTATTTGCCGGAGGTGGTTGGTTGTGCCTCCGCGTTGCCGCGTGCGTGGAATTTTCGGCAATTTTCGGCCATGCATGTTTAGTGGGAGGAGATGTTTTTCATTGACTATAAAGTGCCTATGATGATTTTGTAAAATCTTAAGATGATATGTCGGCTCAGTCTCTCGGAAATGCTCATAGAGGTAGAACGTGCGCGTGTGCATTCATATGGATGAGTGTATGCGCGTATATACGAGCCATTGCGTCTGTATTGTGTTCAAAAAAATTATATTAAAACTCATCGCCAAATGAACCAATCTGTGGTTGGATGGTTAGATGGACAGTGTTATTCCTAGCCCATCAGGATTCAAGTCCTGGTGCTCGCATTTACTCTTAATTTGTTTCAGGATATCCGGTGATAGGCGTTCAATTAGAGGAAACGTTCCCGTCGACCACGAGACGCCTACGATGACTTCGCAAAATCTTAAGATGATATGCCGGCTCAATCTCTCGGAGGTGCTCACAAAAAAAAAGGTATGCGTGTGTGCGTTCATAGGGATGAGTGTATGTGTGTATACATGAGCGCTTGTGTCTGTATTGATGTTAAAAAAACTCATCGCCAAATAAACACCACGCCGAATCGGCACGGAATTCGCCCCCCGGTACAACCGTGTTGGCGCCACCCTCGATCTCCTCATCTACAAAATGAAAGTAACCGCCGCCGCAAACCTATAGTTATGCAACCATAAGCAGCCACCGTCGCTACCACATGTGCAATTGGGCATCTGTCACACCCTTCTGCTGCATCGCGCACCACCCATGTCGATGCGAGAAGTGTAATCCGTTGCACGTTTGTCATCCTTTCCTTGCTAGTTCATCATTATATATTGCATCTTTGCTCGGTACCCGACTGGATTCCGTAGGGTAGGGATGTCTGATGGCGTTAGTTAGTTCACCAACTCGTCAGTTTTAATCAACACGTGTTGACCTATGTACTTTTTCCTATTCAATTCTGATATATTTTGTGTTTGTTTGGGTGTTGGGGATAGAGGGTTGCGAGTGTCTTTAATTGACTTGGTATACTATGGAATAGATCATTGATATGTACAAAATTCATCTTGAATGTTCCCCTTGTTTGATCAGAAAGAATAGCTCTTTATTCTTTTTGGTTTTGTTTACATTGCGATCTTAAACAAAAGATTACATCTATTATCGTTGCAGCAACAAACGTGTTTTGGCATTGGTATCAAAGATCTAATGAATTATGAGTTTAATAGATAAAAAAAGCTTGGTTATCAACACGTTGAATGTGCTATAAAAAAAATTATGATTTAGTATAGATTTGTTTTAGATCATCTCACGTGTCTATGTTGCAATGCCAGGATGAGGCTCTCCTTCAGGCAAGACTTGTCAGTCACAATCTTCATGACCAAGAGTGAGACAAGGGAGCACTGCTTTGGCTCCGGCGGTTTCAGACTTCCATTAAAGTATCAGGTATTTGTAGACAATGTTAAACAAAGGATGCCTTTGTTTCTATTGACTATAAGAGCACAAACTTTACCGGTATTTGAGGCCACCTCTGATGGTTGGCTTAATATTACTAAGAGTGTTGCTTTTATATTAGTTTGGCGCTCGTGTCCTGCACAAGTAACCTGCATCAAATATGTCTACGCGGGTTCACATTTATAAAATATAGCATCTTTTGAGTTTAATATATTTGAACAGTAACACTTAGAAGTTGGTAAATTTTATGACCGCTCAAATAATTCTTAATTGTTTGGTTTCATACTTCTAGTGCCACGGAAGAGGCTCTTTCTAAACTTTTAATCACACGCGATACATGGCCTTAGAAATTTTATTACATTTCTCAAACAATTTTTTAATTGAGTAAAAGCAAATGACCCGTTAACCCAAAAATAAAATGTTATTTATGGTACTTACCAAAGTCCACATCTGTAAGCAAAACAAAAATCGAGCCATATCAATGAGGAATTGACCTCCAATACAATCGTGCTGCCCGCTTTCGCAATCATCTTATCCTCTTCAAGGGGGGAGGAAATCACCGCTGCAGAAGAATAATTTAGTAATCAAGTCCCCGCGGCCTCATCTTCCACTCAGCGCTCTACTACTACTCTACTGTTCCCCATGTATCATCAGATCGTGCAAGGTATCACGTCACCTTTAATGAATCTGGCGTTGAGATGCATCAGATCTGGTGGTTTTTGATTCATCATGGACTGGGAAGAAGGTGGTGAGATGTTGGGGAGGAGGCATGAGCTCGGAAATAGATCCATGAACCAAAGAAAAGAGAAGATGAACGAGATGGAAATCATGGTTGATTTTTGGCGAGGAGGTCAACAGATGGAGAATGAATAGGGAGGTGGCGGCGGTGAGGGGAAGAATATGTGCTAGGGTTGGCTCAAGAGTTGATTATATAGGAGGACACAATGCATATAAACAGTTGGATCCATTTAAAATATTCATGATGTTATGCCACAAAAATGGACACCTCTAAAACTTTCTAATTTTGCGACAATGTATGTGGACTCAAAATAAAATGGGTGGGAAGGCAATCAGACGAGTATCAAGCCAGCAATCCAGAAACTGCGGCCCAAACCGACCACCCTTCCTTTATTATATGTGGACCCATGGGCACAAACCTGCCTAAACCTATTAGGTACTTCATGCGCAATACCCATGGTCAAAATTGAAGGAAATATGCCCTAGAGGCAATAATAAAGTTGTTATTTATATTTCCTTATATCATGATAAATGTTTATTATTCATGCTAGAATTGTATTAACCGGAAGCTTAGTACATGTGTGAATACATAGACAAAATAGAGTGTCCCTAGTACGCCTCTACTTGACTAGCTCGTTAATTAAAGATGGTTAAGTTTCCTGACTATAGACATGTGTTGTCATTTGATGAACAGGATCACATCATTAGAGAATGATGTGATGGACAAGACTCATCCGTTAGCTTAGCATAATGATCGTTAAGTTTTATTGCTATTGCTTTCTTCATGACTTATACATATTCCTCTGACTATGAGATTATGCAACTCTCGAATACCGGAGGAACGCCTTGTGTGCTATCAAACGTAACAACATAACTGAGTGATTATAAAGATGCTCTACAGGTGTCTCCGAAGGTGTTTGTTGGGTTGGCATAGATCAAGATTAGGATTTGTCACTCCGAGTATCGAAGAGGTATCTCTGGGCCCTCTCGGTAATGCACATCACTATAAGCCTTGCAAGCAATGTGACTAATGAGTTAGTTGCGGAATGATGCATTACGGAACGAGTAAAGAGACTTGCCGGTAACGAGATTGAACTAGGTATAGTGATACCGACGATCGAATCTCGGGCAAGTAACATACCGATGACAAAGGGAATAACGTATGTTGTTATTGCGGTTTGACCGATAAAGATCTTCGTAGAATATGTAGGAACCAATATGAGCATCCAGGTTCCGCTTTTGGTTATTGATCGGAGATGTGTTTCGGTCATGTCTACATAGTTCTCGAACCCGTAGTGTCCGCACGCTTAACGTTCGATGACGATTTATATTATGAGTTATGTGTTTTGGTGACCGAAGTTTGTTCAGAGTCCCGGGTGAGATCACCGACATGATGTGGAGTCTCGAAATGGTCGAGAGGTAAAGATTCATATATTGGAAGGTAGTATTCAGACATCGGAATGGTTTCGAGTGGTTCGGGTATTTTACCGGAGTACCAAGGGGTTACCGCAACTCCCCGGGGAAGTATTGGGCCTACATGGGCCTTAGTGGAGAGAGAGAAGGGCCGCAAGGGGTGTCCGCACGCCCCCCTCCCATGGCAGTCCGAATTGGACTAGGGGAGGGGCGGCGCCCCCCTTTCCCTCTCCCTCTCCCTCTCCTTCCTTTTCCCCTCCGGTAAGAAAGGAAAAGGGGGGGGGGAATCCTACTAGGAGTGGAGTCCTAGTAGGACTCCCCCCATGGCGCGCCTGAGGGGGACCTGGATTCAGGGGTCCTCAGGGGTCCGGTCTATTCGAGCATGGGCCGGGCTGATGGGTCGTGAAGATAGAACGGAAGATTATTCCCCGTGTTTGGATGGGACTCCTGGATGCGTGGAGGGCAAGATTGGAGTCTAGATGTATTTTTTCCTTCCTTTGTAAAGCCGCCTCTGTACCCCTCCAGTGTGTATATAAGCCGAAGGGTTTAGTCCGTAGAAGGCATCAAAATTCATATAGGCTAGACATATAGGGTTTAGCCATTACGATCTCGAGGTAGATCGACTCTTGTAACCCCTATACTCATCAAAGACAATCAAGCAGGAAGTAGGGTTTTACCTCCATTAAGAGGGCCCGAACCTGGGTAAACATCGTGTCCCCTTTGTCTCCTGTTACCTTCGATCATCAGACGCACAGTTCGGGACCCCCTACCCGAGATCGACCGGTTTTGACACCGACATTTGTGCTTTCATTGAGAGTTCCTTTGTGTCGTCGATGGAAGGATTGATGGCTCGCCTTGTCATCAATGACAACATCACCTCTGGAAGGGCCCCCACAATCACCAAACATCATCTTCGCATCAGCCTCGAACACTCTGAAAAGATGTCTTGTCCTTGAACGAGCTGCTAGATCGCATCGCCGCCCTGGGGGTCGCAACAGACTATGATCGGATTGGGCTTAAACCCGATCAGAGGGAAATCAAGTCCCCGCCTATCATCCATCTGGTAGCGGTCGTTGAGGAACAAGCTGAGAATACTTCTCCCCCTAAGTTAAGGACCAGCTATGTTCGGATTTCCGACCCCTGCGAGCCGAATACCCTTCCTCGGGAAGAGACTATATGTCCTCCGAACACAAGATCAGGCATTGAGCCCGGAAGTCCTCAGGACCCTCCCGATCTTGAACTGGTAAACTCGGAGACTCTTCAAGCTCCGGACTCAATCGTGGACCGGGACGCGGATTTCAGCCCGCCCACCCACCACAAACAATATTCCCCTAGTAATTCAGGTCCTCCAGACATATGCGACCTAATGTATGTACGGTAGCAACCTCAGGAAACGTTCCATCACTTCTGGGCCAGGTTCCTCCTTGTTAAAGACAAGATTAAAGATTGTTGCGATGACGATGCAATTTCAGTTTTCTGCTGCAACTGTACGGACGAGGGACTCCTCAATGCCCTCAACCATCACCGCATACTGCACTTTGCAGATTTGGCACACATAGTACAGAAATACCGCGCAATGGAAAGCGCTTGGAAAGCCCAGACAGCCCGGTGGGAACCGCCTGCCTTTAAGCAGCCCACCGGACGGGCAAAAAGGACGCACCCTTACGGGGCACGAGATCATCAGCCTATTGACAAGAAAACCAAGCCCTTCATGGGACATAGAACCGTCCTCGACGAATTGCTCGACAAGCCCTGTCAAATACACACGACGCCGAACACGGAACAAACGCATAGCCTTCGGGCATGTTGGGTACCCCGCAGGTGGCTAAGAGTGGTGAGGCCATCCTCACCAACACTGCCCCAGAGAGGCACTCTTCAGAGGATGACGACCTCAATGTCTTTACAGTCTTCGAGACTTTTTCTTCAAATAATTGGCGCAAAAGGGCGCTCTGCGACCTTGCCGAAGTTAACCAAGTAGCCGCAATGAATCCTTGGAACGATACGGCAATAACTTTTACCGCCGACGACGAACCAAGGGCCCGATCAGTCCGAGCACCAGCCACCTTGGTCTTAAACCCAATTGTAGATGGCTTTTGACTCACCAAAGTGCGCATGGACGGCGGCGGCAGACTGAACCTCATCTACGAAGACACGCTCAATAAAATGCAAATGGACAAGAGTCGCATCGAGCAAAGCATTACCACCTTCCGAGGCATTATCCCCAGTCGAGAAGCACGATGCTCGGGGAAAATTAAACTTGATGTAGTATTCGGCACGTCGGAGAACTACAGGTCTGAAGAGTTGCTCTTCCACATGGCACCTTTCAATAGCGGATATCACGCCCTGTTAGGGCGAGACGCCTTCACACGCTTTCAGGCCATACCCCATTACGGGTACATGAAGCTCAAAATGTCAGGGCCCAACGGAGTTATCACTATTACCAGTGATCCGGATATAACACTCCGCGCCGAAAACAAAACCGCATCCTTGGCCCTCGAGGCACTATCCGAGGCCTTCGCGGCCGAGGAGCTAACCACTCTACATTCCACAGTGGACAAAGACGATGTAATCCTCGACAAGAGGCCCAAGTCCACTTCTTTCAAGCCAGCAGACGAAATAGTCAAATTTCAAGTGCACCCGACGGATCCTAACAAGATAGCCTCCATTGGAGCACAGCTGGATCCGACGGTCGACGTCGCCTTACGAGCATTCCTGCACGAAAATCGGGACATCTTTGCCTGGCATCCTTCGGATATGCCACGAATCCCATGCAGGCTGGCCGAACATAGCCTCAACATAATAAAGGGGTTCAAACCAGTCAAACAAACGCTGCAGCGATTTTCTGAACCCAAACGACAAGCTATGGGGGAGGAGCTAGCCAAACTACTTGAAGCCGGGTTCATCAGAGAGATCAAACACCCGGACTGGCTAGCAAACCTGGTCATGGTGTCGAAGAAGGATAAATCCTGGCGCCTCTGTGTCGATTTCAAGGGCCACAATAAGGCTTACCCTAAGGACCCATTCCCGCTGCCCCGCATTGACCAAATCATTGACGCGACCGCATGACTCACTGTGTTTCCTCGACGCATACTCCGGATACCATCAAATCAAGATGAAGGAGTCCGACCAGGCCACAACGACATTCATTACCCCGTATGGGCCCTTTTGCTTCAACACTATGCCTTTCAGACTAAAAAATGCGGGCGCCACTTACCAACGCATGATTCAAACATGTCTGGAAAAGCAAATTGGCAAGACAGTGGAGGCATACGTAGATGATGTAGTCATCAAGACTAAACATGTCGAATCATTGGTGGATGATCTACGCCTCACATTCGACAACCTCCGAACATATGACATACGACTCAATCCGGAAAAATGTGTTTTCAGCGTTCCAGCCGGAAAACTACTCGGGTTCATTATTTCCAATAGAGGAATCGAAGTGAACCCAGCCAAAATCGAAGCCTTGTCACAATTGGCAACGCCAACAGACTTAAAGCAGGTCCAAAAACTAGCTGGGTGTGTGGCAGCCTTGAGCCGCTTTATCTCCAGATTAGGAGAAAAGGCGCTGCCACTTTATCGACTGCTCCAACGCACCGACCACTTTGAATGGACGGATGCGGCTACAGCCGGATTGCAAGAAATAAAAACTTTGTTAGCAAGCAACCCAATCCTTGCCGCACCAAATGCTGGCGAACCTATGTTGCTCTACATATCTGCGACTCACCAGGTGGTGAGCGCGGTACTCGTCGTCGAACGAGAGGAAGAGGGACACAAATTCCGACTCAAAAAACCGGTGTACTATGTATCGGCTGTCCTTACTGAAGGAAATATGCCCTAGAGGCAATAATAAAGTTATTATTTATTTCCTCATATCATGATAAATGTTTATTATTCATTCTAGAATTGTATTAACCGGAAAAATAATACATGTGTGAATACATAGACAAACATAATGTCACTAGTATGCCTCTACTTGACTAGCTCGTTGATCAAAGATGGTTGAGTTTTTCCTAGCCATAGACATGAGTTGTCATTTGATTAACGGGATCACCTCATAAGAAGAATGATGTGATTGACTTGACCCATCCCGTTAGCTTAGCACTTGATCGTTTAGTATATTGCTATTCCTTTCTTCATGACTTATACATGTTCCTATGACTATGAGATTATGCAACTCCCGTTTACCGGAGGAGCGCTTTATGTGCAACCAAACGTCACAACGTAACTGGGTGACTATAAAGGTGCTCTACAGGTGTCTCCGAAGGTACTTGTTGGGTTGGCGTATTTTGAGATTAGGATTTGTCACTCCGATTGTCGGAGAGGTGTCTCTGGGCCCACTTGGTAATACACATCACTATAAGCCTTGCAAGCATTGTAACTAATGAGTTAGTTGCGAGATGTTGTATTACAGAACGAGTAAAGAGACTTGCCGGTAATGAGATTGAACTAGGTATTGAGATACCCACGATCGAATCTCGGGCAAGTAACACACCGATGACAAAGGGAACAACGTATGTTGTTATGCGGTTTGACCGATAAAGATCTTCATAGAATATGTAGGAGCCAATATGAGCATCCAGGTTCCGCTATTGGTTATTGACCGGAGACATGTCTCGGTCATGTCTACATAGTTCTCGAACCCGTAGGGTCCGCACACTTAAAGTTTCGGTGACGATTGTATTATGAGTTTTTGTGTTTTGATGTACGGAAGGTAGTTCGGAGTCCCGGATGTGATCACGGACATGACGAGGAGTCTCCAAATGGTCGAGACGTAAAGATTGATATATTGGACGACTATGTTCGGACACCGGAATGGTTTCGGGGAGTTTCGGACATATACCGGAGTACCGGGGGGTTACCGGAACCCCCCGGGGAGACTAATGGGCCTATTGGGCCCTAGTGGAGAAGAGGAGGGGCGGCCAAGGGCAGCTGCGCGCCCCCTTCCCCCCAGTCCGAATTGGACAAGGAGGGGGGCGGCGCCCCCTTTCCTTTCCCCCTCTCTCTCCTTCCCTCTCCTCTCCTACTCCCACTTGGAAAGGGGGAGTCCTACTCCCGGTGGGAGTAGGACTCCTCATGGGGCGCGCCTAGGGAGGCCGGCCCCCTTCCCCTCCTCCACTCCTTTATATACGGGGAGGGGGGCACCCCTTGGAGACACAACAATTGATCTCTTGATCTCTTAGCCATGTGCGGTGCCCCCTCCACCATATTCCACCTCGATCATATCGTAGCGGTGCTTAGGCGAAGCCCTGCATCGGTAGCAACATCATCACCGTCATCACGCCGTCGTGCTGACGGAACTCACCCATGAAGCTCTGCTGGATCGGAGTTCACAGGACGTCATCGAGCTGAACGTGTGCTGAACTCGGAGGTGACATACGTTCGGTACTTGGATCGGTCGGATCGTGAAGACGTACGACTACATCAACCGCGTTGTGCTAAGGCTTCCGCTTTCGGTCTACGAGGGTATGTGGACACACTCTCCCCCTCTCGTTGCTATGCATCACCATGATCCTGTGTGTGCGTAGGAATTTTTTTGAAATTACTACGTTACCCAACAGTGGCATCCGAGCCAGGTTTTATGCATAGATGTTATATGCACGAGTAGAACACAAGTGAGTTGTGGGCGATACAAGTCATACTGCTTACCAGCATGTCATACTTTGGTTTGGCGGTATTGGTTGATGAAGCGGCCCGGACCGACATTACGCGTACGCTTACGCGAGACTGGTTCTACCGACGCGCTTTGCACACAGGTGGCTGGCGGGTGTCAGTTTCTCCAACTTTAGTTGAACCGAGTGTGGCTACGCCCGGTCCTTGAGAAGGTTAAAACAACACTAACTTGACGAACTATCGTTGTGATTTTGATGCGTAGGTAAGAACGGTTCTTGCTCAGCCCGTAGCAGCCACGTAAAACTTGCAACAACAAAGTAGAGGACGTCTAACTTGTTTTTGCAGGGCATGTTGTGATGTGATATGGTCAAGACATGATGCTATATTTTATTGTATGAGATGATCATGTTTTGTAACCGAGTTATCGGCAACTGGCAGGAGCCATATGGTTGTCGCTTTATTGTATGCAATGCAATCGCCCTGTAATGCTTTACTTTATCACTAAGCGGTAGTGATAGTCGTAGAAGCAATAGTTGGCGAGACGACAACGATGCTACGATGGAGATCAAGGTGTCGTGCCAGTGATGATGGTGATCATGACGGTGCTTCGGAGATGGAGATCACAAGCACAAGATGATGATGGCCATATCATATCACTTATATTGATTGCATGTGATGTTTATCTTTTATGCATCTTATTTTGCTTAGATCGACGATAGCACTATAAGATGATCTCTCACTAAATTTCAAGGTATAAGTGTTCTCCCTGAGTATGCACCGTTGCGAAAGTTCTTCGTGCTGAGACACCACGTGATGATCGGGTGTGACAGGCTCTACGTTCAAATACAACGGGTGCGAAACAGTTGCACACGCGGAATACTCAGGTTAAACTTGACGAGCCTAGCATATGCAGATATGGCCTCGGAACACTGAGACCGAAAGGTCGAGCGTGAATCATATAGTAGATATGATCAACATAGTGATGTTCACCATTGAAACTACTCCATCTCACGTGATGATCGGACATGGTTTAGTTGATATGGATCAGGTAATCACTTAGAGGATTAGAGGGATGTCTATCTAAGTGGGAGTTCTTTAATAACTTGATTAACTGAACTTTAATTTATCATGAACTTAGTACCTGATAGTATTTTGCATGTCTATGTTGTTGTAGATAGATGGCCCGTGCTGTTGTTCCGTTGAATTTTAATGCGTTCCTTGAGAAAGCAAAGTTGAAAGATGATGGTAGCAATTACACGGACTGGGTCCATAACTTGAGGATTATCCTCATTGCTGCATAGAAGAATTACGTCATGGAAGCACCGCTAGGTGCCAAACCTGCTGCAGGAGCAACACGAGATGTTATGAACGTCTGGCAGAGCAAAGCTGATGACTACTCGATAGTTCAGTGTGCCATGCTTTACGGCTTAGAACCGGGACTTCAACGACATTTTGAACGTCATGGAGCATATGAGATGTTCCAGGAGTTGAAGTTAATATTTCAAGCAAATGCCCGGATTGAGAGATATGAAGTCTCCAATAAGTTCTACAGCTGCAAGATGGAGGAGAATAGTTCTGTCAGTGAGCATATACTCAGAATGTATGGGTATAACAATCACTTGATTCAACTGGGAGTTAATCTTCCGGATGATAGTGTCATTGACAGAATTCTTCAATCACTGCCACCAAGCTACAAGAGCTTCGTGATGAACTATAATATGCAAGGGATGGATAAGACAATTACCGAGCTCTTCGCAATGCTAAAAGCTGCGGAGGTAGAAATCAAGAAGGAGCATCAAGTGTTGACGGTCAACAAGACCACTAGTTTCAAGAAAAAGGGCAAAGGGAAGAAGAAGGGGAACTTCAAAAAGAACAGCAAACAAGTTGCTGCTCAAGAGAAGAAACCAAAGTCTGGACCTAAGCTTGAAACTGAGTGCTTCTACTGTAAGCAGACTGGTCACTGCTACCACTTGAGCACTACGTTGGTTTTCCCTTGAAGAGGAAAGGGTAATGCAGTAAAGTAGCGTAAGTATTTCCCTCAGTTTTTGAGAACCAAGGTATCAATCCAGTAGGAGGCCACGCTCAAGTCCCTCGCACCTACACAAGCAAATAAAAACCTCGCAACCAACGCAATAAAGGGGTTGTCAATCCCTTCACGGTCACTTACGAAAGTGAGATATGATAGATATGATAATATAATATTTTTGGTATTTTTATAATAAAGATGCAAAGTAAAATAAAAGGCAATAAAAATAGCTAAGTGTTGGAAGATTAATATGATGGAAAATAGACCCGGGGGCCATAGGTTTCACTAGTGGCTTCTCCCAAGAGCATAAGTATTACGGTGGGTGAACAAATTACTCTTGAGCAATTGATAGAATTGAGCATAGTTATGAGAATATCTAGGTATGATCATGTATATAGGCATCACGTCCGTGACAAGTAGACCGACTCCTGCCTGCATCTACTACTATTACTCCACACATCGACCGCTATCCAGCATGCATCTAGAGTATTAAGTTCAAAAGAACAGAGTAATGCTTTAAGTAAGATGACATGATGTAGAGGGATAAACTCATGCAATATGATATAAACCCCATCTTGTTATCCTCGATGGCAACAGTACAATACGTGCCTTGCTGCCCCTGCTGTCACTGGGAAAGGACACCATAAGATTGAACCCAAAGCTAAGCACTTCTCCCATTGCAAGAAAGATCAATCTAGTAGGCCAAACCAAACTGATAATTCGAAGAGACTTGCAAAGATAACCAATCATACATAAAAGAATTCAGAGAAGATTCAAATATTGTTCATAGATAAACTTGATCATAAACCCACAATTCATCGGTCTCAACAAACACACCGCAAAAGAAGATTACATCGGATAGATCTCCACGAGAATCGTGGAGAACTTTGTATTGAGATCCAAAGAGAGAGAATAAGCCATCTAGCTAATAACTATGGACCCGAAGGTCTAAGGTAAACTACTCACACATCATCGGAGAGGCTATGGTGTTGATGTAGAAGCCCTCCGTGATCAATGCCCCCTCCGGCAGGACGCCGGAAAAGGCCCCAAGATGGGATCTCACGGGTACAGAAGGTTGCGGCGGTGGAATTAGGTTTTCGTGGATGCTTCTGTTGGTTTGGGGGTACGTAGGTATATATAGGAGGAAGAAGTACGTCGGTGGAGCAACGTGGGCCCCACAAGGGTGGAGGGCGCGCCCAGGGGGTAGGCGCGCCCCCTGCCTCGTGCTCTCCTGGTTGATTTCTTGACGTAGACTCCAAGTCCTCTGGATCACGTTTGTTCCGAAAATCACGTTCCCGAAGGTTTCATTCCGTTTGGACTCCGTTTGATATTCTTTTTCTGCGAAACTCTGAAATAGGCAAAAAAACAGCAATTTGGGCTGGGCCTCCGGTTAATAGGTTAGTCACAAAAATAATATAAAAGTGTATAACAAAGCCCATTAATCATCCAAAACAGAATATAATATAGCATGAAGCAATCAAAAATTATAGATACATTGGAGACGTATCAAGCATCCCCAAGCTTAATTCCTGCTCGTCCTCGAGTAGGTAAATGATAAAAACAGAATTTTTGATGCGGAATGCTACTTGGCATAATTTTTTAATGTAACCCTCTTAATTGTGGTATGAATATTCAGATCCGAAAGATTCAAGATAAAAGTTTAATATTGACATAAAAGCAATAATACTTCAAGCATACTAACTAAGCAATTATGTCTTCTCAAAATAACATGGCCAAAGAAAGTTCATCCCTACAAAATCATATAGTTTAGTCATGCTCCATTTTCATCACACAAGAATGCTCTCATCATGCACAACCCCGATGACAAGCCAAGCAATTGTTTCATACTTTAGTAATCTCAAACTTTTTCAACCTTCACGCAATACATGAGCGTGAGCCATGGATATAGCACTATGGGTGGAATAGAATATAATGATGGGGGTTATGTGGAGAAGACAAAAAAGGAGAAAGTCTCACATCAACGCGGCTAATCAACGGGCTATGGAGATGCCCATCGATTGATTTTAATGCAAGGAGTAGGGATTGCCATGCAACGGATGCACTAGAGCTATAAATGCATGAAAGCTCAACAAAAGAAACTAAGTGGGTGTGCATCCAACTTGCTTGCTCACGAAGACCTATGGCATTTGAGGAAGCCCATTGTTGGAATATACAAGCCAAGTTCTATAATGAAAAATTCCCACTAGTATATGAAAGTGACAAAACAAGAGACTGTCTATCACAAAAATCATGGTGCTACTTTGAAGCACAAGTGTGGAAAAAGGATAGTAGCATTGTCCCTTTTTTTCTCTTTTTTTTGGGCCTCCTTTTTTATTTGGCCTTTCTCTTCTTTTTTTATTGGGACAATGCTCTATGAATGATGATCACCACACTTCTATTTATTTACAACTCAATGATTACAACTCGATACTAGAACAAAGTATGACTCTATATGAATGCCTCCGGCGGTATACCAGGATAGGCAATCAATCAAGAGTGACATGTATGAAAAATTATGAATGGTGGCTTTGCCACAAATACGATGTCAACTACATGATCATGCAAAGCAATATGACAATGATGAACGTGTCATGATAAACGGAATGGTGGAAAGTTGCATGGCAATATATCTTGGAATGGCTATGGAAATGCCATAATAGGTAGGTATGGTGGCTATTTTGAGGAAGATATAAGGAGGTTTATGTGTGACAGAGCGTATCATATCACGGGGTTTGGATGCACCGACGAAGTTTGCACCAACTCTCAATGTGAGAAAGGGCAATGCACGGTACCGAAGAGGCTAGCAATGATGGAAGGGTAAGAGTGCGTATAATCCATGGACTCAACATTAGTCATAAAGAACTCACATACTTATTGCAAAAATCTACAAGTCATCAAAAACCAAGCACGCGCATGCTCCTAGGGGGATAGATTGGTAGGAAAAGACCATCGCTCGTCCCCGACCGCCACTCATAAGGAAGACAATCAAAGAACACCTCATGTTTCAAATTTGTTACATAACGTTTACCATACGTGCATGCTACGGGACTTGCAAACTTCAACACAAGTATTTCTCAATTTCACAACTACTCAACTAGCACAACTTTAATATCACTACCTCCATATCTCAAAACAATCATCAAGCATCAAACTTCTCTTAATATTCAGCACACTCATAAGAAAGCTTTTACTAGTCTTGAATACTTAGCATATTAGGAGTAATTTCCCAATTTAAGCAAATTACCATGCTGTTTAAGACTCTCAAAATAATATAAGTGAAGCATGAGAGAATAATAGTTTCTATAAAACAAAACCACCGCCGTGCTCTAAAAGATATAAGTGAAGCACTAGAGCAAAAACTATATAGCTCAAAAGATATAAGCGAAGCGCATAGAGTATTCTAATAAATTCCAAATCATGTGTGTCTCTCTCAAAAGGTGTGTACAGCAAAGATGATTGTGGTAAACTAAAAATCAAAGACTCAAATCATACAAGACGCTTCAAGCAAAACACATATCATGTGGTGAATAAAAATATAGCTCCAAGTAAAGTTACCGATGGAAGTAGATGAAAGAGGGGATGCCTTCCGGGGCATCCCCAAGCTTTGGCTTTTTGGTGTCCTTAGATTATATTGGGGTGCCATGGGCATCCCCAATCTTAGGCTCTTGCCACTCCTTGTTCCATAATCCATCAAATCTTTTACCCAAAACTTGAAAACTTCACAACTCAAAACTTAACAGAAAATCTCGTGAGCTCCGTTAGCGAAAGAAAACAAAACACCACTTCAAGGTACTGTAATGAAATCATTATTTATTTATATTGGTGTTAAGCCTACTGTATTCCAAATTCTCTATGGTTTATAAACTATTTTACTAGCCATAGATTCATCAAAATAAGCAAACAACACACGAAAAACAGAATCTGTCAAAAACAGAACAGTCTGTAGTAATATGTAACTAACGCAAACTTCTGGAACTCCAAAAAAACTACCAAAATAGGACGACCTAGACAATTTTTTTATTGATCTTCTGCAATTGGAATAAATATTTTATCACGTTCTGGTGATTTTTAATAATTGTTTTCGTGAACAGAAAGTTTCTGGAATTTTCAGCAAGACCAAATAACTATCATCCAAGAAGATCCTATAGGTTTAACTTGGCACAAACACTAATTAAAACATAAAAAATTCTAAGGCTAGATCAAAGATTTATTCCTAAACAGAAGCAAAAAGCAAAAAACTAAAAATAAAATTGGGTTGCCTCCCAACAAGCGCTATCGTTTAACGCCCCTAGCTAGGCATAAAAGCAAGGATAGATCTAGGTATTGTCATCTTTGGCTTTCAATTTTTTAGCGGATTCATGCTCGAATCCGGGAGGTTCTTTACGTTTCCCTTCATATTCAGAAATTTTTAGATCTAAAGAATCCAACCGCTTATTGCAAAGGGTAATCAACATATTCATGCGGTGAATATTTCCGCTAATACTCTTAAGAGGTTCAAGAGACTTTTGTAAGATCTTAGTTACTTCACAAATCTTTTCAAAAACTTGTGTCTCTTCCTGGGTATGTTGTGGCCTCTTTTGTTGAGGTAGTGTTCCCACTACCCCTTCTATGATTTCATGCGCAACACTGGGATCAATTTTGATAAAATTTCCTTTGGCAACACAATCCAAGAGTTGTCTATGGGACATATTTAGTCCAACGTAAAAACTGCGAAGCAAAATTCTAAAACTCACCTCTAAGGTGCAACTACGATAAGATTCCATCATCCTATACCAAGCATCTTTTAAATTTTCTCCTTGTCTTTGTTTAAAGTGAAGAACTTCAAACTCAGGGGACAAAGGAGCAGATAAAGGACTAGCCATTACGACAAAGCAAGCAAAAAAGAGGCAAACGGAGAGAGAGGGCGAATAAAACGGCAAGGGTGAAGTGGGGGAGAGGAAAACGAGAGGCAAATGGTAAATAATGTAATGCGGGAGATAAGAGTTTGTGATGGGTACCTGGTATGTTGACTTTTGCGTAGACTCCCCGGCAACGGCGCCAGAAATCCTTCTTGCTACCTCTTGAGCACTGCGTTGGTTTTCCCTTGAAGAGGAAAGGGTGATGCAGTAAAGTAGCGTAAGTATTTCCCTTAGTTTTTGAGAACCATGGTATCAATCCAGTAGGAGGCCACGCTCAAGTCCCTCGCACCTACACAAACAAATAAAAACCTCGCAACCAACGCAATAAAGGGGTTGTCAATCCCTTCACGGTCACTTACGAAAGTGAGATCTGATAGATATGATAAGATAATATTTTTGGTATTTTATAATAAAGATGCAAAGTAAAATAAAAGGCAATAAAAATAGCTAAGTGTTGTAAGATTAATATGATGGAAAATAGACCCGGGGGCCATAGGTTTCACTAGTGGCTTCTCTCAAGAGCATAAGTATTACGGTGGGTGAACAAATTACTGTTGAGCAATTGATAGAATTGAGCATAGTTATGAGAATATCTAGGTATGATCATGTATATAGGCATCACGTCCGTGACAAGTAGACCGACTCCTGCCTGCATCTACCACTATTACTCCACACGTCGACCGCTATCCAGCATGCATCTAGAGTATTAAGTTCAAAAGAACAGAGTAATGCTTTAAGTAAGATGACATGATGTAGAGGGATAAACTCATGCAATATGATATAAACCCCATCTTGTTATCCTCGATGGCAACAATAAAATACGTGCCTTGCTGCCCCTGCTGTCACTTGGAAAGGACACCACAAGATTGAAGCCAAAGCTAAGCACTTCTCCCATTGCAAGAAAGATCAATCTAGTAGGCCAAACCAAACTGATAATTCGAAGAGACTTGCAAAGATAACCAATCATACATAAAAGAATTCAGAGAAGATTCAAATATTGTTCATAGATAAACTTGATCATAAACCCACAATTCATCGGTCTCAACAAACACACCGCAAAAGAAGATTACATCGAATAGATATCCACGAGAATCGTGGAGAACTTTGTATTGAGATCCAAAGAGAGAGAAGAAGCCATCTAGCTAATAACTATGGACCCGAAGGTCTGAGGTAAACTACTCACACATCGTCGGAGAGGCTATGGTGTTGATGTAGAAGCCCTCCGTGATCAATGCCCCCTCCGGCAGGACGTCGGAAAAGGCCCCAAGATGGGATCTCACGGGTACAGAAGGTTGCGGCGGTGGAATTAGGTTTTCGTGGATGCTTCTGTTGGTTTGGGGGTACGTAGGTATATATAGGAGGAAGAAGTACGTAGGTGGAGCAACATGGGCCCCACGAGGGTGGAGGGCACGCCAAGGGGGGTAGGCGCGCCCCCTGCCTCGTGCTCTCCTGGTTGATTTCTTGACATAGACTCCAAGTCCTCTGGATCACGTTTGTTCCGAAAATCACGTTCCCGAAGGTTTCATTCCGTTTGGACTCCGTTTGATATTCTTTTTCTGCGAAACTCTGAAATAGGCAAAAAATAGCAATTTGGGCTGGGCCTCCGGTTAATAGGTTAGTCCCAAAAATAATATAAAAGTGTATAACAAAGCCCATTAATCATCCAAAACAGAATATAATATAGCATGAAGCAATCAAAAATTATAAATACGTTGGAGACGTATCAGTCACTGGAAGCGGAACTGCCCCAAGTATTTGGCGGATAAGAAGGATGGCAAGGTGAACAAAGGTATATGTGATATACATATTATTGATGTGTACCTTACTAATGCTTGCAGTAGCACCTGGGTATTTGATACTGGTTCTGTTGCTAATATTTGCAACTCAAAACAGAGACTACGGATTAAGCGAAGATTGGCTAAGGACGAGGTGACGATGCACATGGGAAATGGTTCCAAAGTCGATGTGATCGCAGTCGGCACACTATCTCTACATCTACCTTCGGGATTAGTTTTAGACCTAAATAATTGTTATTTGGTGCCAGCGTTGGGCATGAACATTATATCTGGATCTTGTTTGATGCGAGACGGTTATTCATTTAAATCTTAGAATAATGGTTGTTCTATTTATATGAGTAATATCTTTTATGGTCATGCACCCTTGAAGAGTGGTCTATTTTTGTTAAATCTCGATAGTAGTGATACACATATTCATAATGTTGAAGCCAAAAGATGCAGAGTTGATAATGATAGTGCAACTTATTTGTGGCACTGCCGTTTAGGTCATATTGGTGTGAAGCGCATGAAGAAACTCCATACTGATGGACTTTTGGAATCACTTGATTATGAATCACTTGGTACTTGCGAACCATGCCTCATGGGCAAGATGACTAAAATGCCGTTCTCCGGAACTATGGAGCAAGCAACTGATTTGTTGGAGATCATAGACACTGATGTATGTGGTCCAATGAATGTTGAGGTTCGCGGTGGGTATCGTTATTTTCTCACCTTCACAGATGATTTAAGCATATATGGGTATATCTACTTAATGAAACATAAGTCTGAAACATTTGAAAAGTTCAAAGAATTTCAGAGTGAAGTGGAAAATCATCGTAACAAGAAAATAAAGTTTCTACGATCTGATCGTGGAGGAGAATATTTGAGTTACGAGTTTGGTCTACATTTGAAACAATGCGGAATAGTTTCGCAACTCACGCCACCCGGAACACCACAACATAATGGTGTATCCGAACGTCGTAATCGTACTTTACTAGATATGGTGCGATCTATGATGTCTCTTACTAATTTACCACTATCGTTTTGGGGTTATGCTTTAGAGACGGCCGCATTCATGTTAAATAGGGAACCATCAAAATCCGTTGAGACGACGCCTTATGAACTGTGGTTTGGCAAGAAACCAAAGTTGTCATTTCTTAAAGTTTGGGGCTGCGATGCTTATGTGAAAAGGCTTCAACCTGATAAGCTCGAACCCAAATCGGAGAAATGTGTTTTCATAGGATACCCAAAGGAAACTGTTGGGTACAACTTCTATCACAGATCTGAAGGCAAGACTTTTGTTGCTAAATTTGGATCCTTTCTAGAGAAGGAGTTTCTCTCAAAAGAAGTGAGTGGGAGGAAAGCAGTACTTGATGAGGTAACTGTACCTGCTCCGTTATTGGAAAGTAGTTCATCACAAAAACCGGTTCCTGTGACGCCTACACCAATTAGTGAGGAAGCTAATGATGATGATCACAAAGTTTCAGATCAAGTTACTACTGAACCTCGTAGGTCAACCAGAGTGAGATCCGCACCAGAGTGGTACAGTAATCCTGTTCTGGAGGTCATGTTACTAGACCATGACGAACCTACGAACTATGAGGAAGCGATGATGAGCCCAGATTCCGCAAAATGGCTAGAGGCCATGAAATCTGAGTTGGGATCCATGTATGAGAACAAAGTGTGGACTTTGGTTGACTTGCCCGATGATCGGCAAGCAATTGAGAATAAGTGGATCTTCAAGAAGAAGACTGACGCTGATGGTAATGTTACTGTCTATAAAGCTTGACTTGTTGCGAAAGGTTTTCGACAAGTTCAAGGGATTGACTACGATGAGACCTTCTCACCCGTAGCGATGCTTAAGTCCGTCCGAATCATGTTAGCAATTGCCGCATTTTATGATTATGAAATTTGGCAAATGGATGTAAAGACTGCATTCCTGAATGGATTTCTGGAAGAAGAGTTGTATATGATGCAACCTGAAGGTTTTATCAATCCAAAGGGAGCTAATAAAGTGTGCAAGCTCCAGCGATCCATTTATGGACTGGTGCAAGCCTCTCGGAGTTGGAATAAAAGTTTTGATAGTGTGATCAAAGCATATGGTTTTATACAGACTTTTGGAGAAGCCTGCATTTACAAGAAAGTGAGTGGGAGCTCTATAGCATTTCTAATCTTATATGTGGATGACATATTGTTGATTGGAAATGATATAGAATTTCTGGATAGCGTAAAAGGATACTTGAATAAGAGTTTTTCAATGAAGGACCTCGGTGAAGCTACTTACATATTGGGCATCAAGATCTATAAAGATAAATCAAGACGCTTAATTGGACTTTCACAAAGCACATACCTTGACAAAGTTTTGAAGAAGTTCAAAATGGATCAAGCAAAGAAAGGGTTCTTGCCTGTGTTACAAGGTGTGAAGTTGAGTAAGACTCAATGCTTGACCACTGCAGAAGATAGAGATAAAATGAAAGATGTTCCCTATGCTTCAGCCATAGGCTCTATCATGTATGCAATGCTATGTACCAGACCTGATGTGTGCCTTGCTATTAGTTTAGCAGGGAGGTACCAAAGTAATATAGGAGTGGATCACTGGACAGCGGTCAAGAACATCCTGAAATACCTGAAAAGGACTAAGGATATGTTTCTCGTTTATGGAGGTGACAAAGAGCTCATCGTAAAAGGTTACGTTGATGCAAGCTTTGACACTGATCCGGACGATTCTAAATCGCAAACCGGATACGTGTTTATATTGAACGGTGGAGCTGTCAGTTGGTGCAGTTCTAAACAAAGCGTCGTGGCGGGATCTACGTGTGAAGCGGAGTACATAACTGCTTCGGAAGCAGCATATGAAGGAGTTTGGATGAAGGAGTTCGTATCTGATCTAGGTGTTATACCTAGTGCATCGGGTCCAATGAAAATCTTTTGTGACAATACTGGTGCAATTGCCTTGGCAAAGGAATCAAGATTTCACAAGAGAACCAAGCACATCAAGTGACGCTTCAACTCCATCCGGGATCAAGTCCAGGTGGGAGACATAGAGATTTGCAAGATACATATGGATCTGAATGTTGCAGACCCGTTGACTAAGCCTCTTCCACGAGTAAAACATGATCAGCACCAAGGCTCCATGGGTGTTAGAATCATTACTGTGTAATCTAGATTATTGACTCTAGTGCAAGTGGGAGACTGAAGGAAATATGCCCTAGAGGCAATAATAAAGTTATTATTTATTTCCTCATATCATGATAAATGTTTATTATTCATGCTAGAATTGTATTAATCGGAAACATAATACATGTGTGAATACATAGACAAACATAATGTCACTAGTATGGCTCTACTTGACTAGCTCGTTGATCAAAGATGGTTGAGTTTCCTAGCCATAGACATGAGTTGTCATTTGATTAACGGGATCACCTCATTAGGAGAATGATGTGATTGACTTGACCCATCCCGTTAGCTTAGCACTTGATCGTTTAGTATATTGCTATTGCTTTCTTCATGACTTATACATGTTCCTATGACTATGAGATTATGCAACTCCCGTTTACCGGAGGAACACTTTGTGTGCAACCAAACATCACAACGTAACTGGGTGATTATAAAGGTTCTCTACAGGTGTCTCCGAAGGTACTTGTTGGGTTGGCGTATTTCGAGATTAGGATTTGTCACTCCGATTGTCGGAGAGGTGTCTCTGGGCCCACTCGGTAATACACATCACTATAAGCCTTGCAAGCATTGTAACTAATGAGTTAGTTGCGAGATGATGTATTATGGAACGAGTAAAGAGACTTGCCGGTAACGAGATTGAACTAGGTATTGAGATACCGACGATCGAATCTCGGGCAAGTAACACACCGATGACAAAGGGAACAACGTATGTTGTTATGCGGTTTGACCGATAAAGATCTTCGTAGAATATGTAGGAGCCAATATGAGCATCCAGGTTCCGCTATTGGTTATTGACCGGAGACATGTCTCGGTCATGTCTACATAGTTCTCGAACCCGTAGGGTCCGCACGCTTAAAGTTTCGGTGATGATTGTATTATGAGTTTTTGTGTTTTGATGTACCGAAGGTAGTTCGTAGTCCTGGATGTGATCACGGACATGACGAGGAGTCTCGAAATGGTCGATACGTAAAGATCGATATATTGGACGACTATGTTCGGAGACCGGAATGGTTTCGGGGAGTTTCGGACATATACCGGAGTACCGGGGGGTTACCGGAACCCCCCGGGGAGACTAATGGGCCTATTGGGCCCTAGTGGAGAAGAGGAGGGGCGGCCAAGGGCAGCCGCGCGCCCCCTTCCCCCCAGTCCGATTTGGACAAGGAGGGGGGTGGCGCCCCCTTTCCTTTCCCCCTCTCTCTCCTTCCCTCTCCTCTCCTACTCCCACTAGGAAAGGGGGAGTCCTACTCCTGGTGGGAGTAGGACTCCTCATGGGGCACGCCTAGGGAGGCTGGCCCCCTCCCCCTCCTCCACTCCTTTATATACGGGGAGGGGGCACCCCTTGGAGACACAATAATTGATCTCTTGATCTCTTAGCCGTGTGCGGTGCCCCCCTCCACCATATTCCACCTCGATCATATCGTAGCGGTGCTTAGGCGAAGCCCTGCGTCGGTAGCAACATCATCACCATCATCACGCCGTCGTGCTGACAGAACTCACCCGTGAAGCTCGGCTGGATCGGAGTTCACGGGATGTCATCGAGCTGAACGTGTGTTGAACTCGGAGGTGCCGTACATTCGGTACTTGGATCGGTCGGATCATGAAGACGTACGACTACATCAACCACGTTGTGCTAACGCTTCCGCTTTCGGTCTACGAGGGTACGTGGACACACTCTCCCCCTCTCGTTGCTATGCATCACCATGATCCTGTGTGTGCGTAGGAATTTTTTTGAAATTACTACGTTACCCAACACTTACACCATGCAAATCTCGATACCCACACTATCAAAAGATAGCGTATGCGGTCTTCATGGCATTCCGGAAGCTGCAGCACTACTTTCAAGAGTGTTCGATCACGATGGCGTCCGAAGTACCACTCAATGATATCATAAATAATCGGGACGCCATCGACCGCATAGCCAAATGGGTCATCGAGCTCTTACCATTTGAAATAACATACAAGACACGTCGAGCTATTAAATCTCAGGTGTTGGCCGACTTTGTCGCTGAATGGACAGAAGCCGAACTCCCTAAAGAGTATATCACATACTCCAATTAGGTTATGTACTTAGACGGCTCTAAAATGTTAGCCGGATTGAGGGCTGGTGTCATCTTAACATCCCCTACAAGGGACACAGTCCGCTATGTATTACAAATCATGTATACGGACTCCAACAACGCGGTCAAATACGAGGCACTACTTCATGGTCTCTGAATGGCTGTTTCTATGGGCATACAACGCCTAGAGGTGCGTGGGGATTCGAACCTTGCAATATCCCAAATAAATGGAGAATTCGATGCAAAAGATCCAAAGATGGCAGCATACCAAAACGCCGTACTCAAAATATCAGCTCGGTTTGAGGGGCTCGAGTTCCATCACGTTGCTCGAGACAATAATCAGGCAGAGGACATCCTTACTCGAATGGGCACTAAATGCGACCCCATCCCGCCTAATACCTTTGTGGAAAGGCTCTTCAAGCCATCCATGGTGTGGCAGGACGAGATCGGAAATACTAGTCCAACGACGATCATACCCCCAGATGCCGAACACAATTCTGATATCATCGGGGGCTCGGGCACCAAAGTGACACCTTCCGCCCATGTAATCATGGCTGCCATTTCTCCATGGACCGAACCCTTCCTAGCCTACCTTAACAGAAAGGAGCTCCCTGATGACCAGAATGAGGCCCGTCGCATAGTTCGACGCTCTAAAGCCTACAAAGTTCACAAAGGAGAACTCTACAAGAAAAGTACTACTGGAGTTCTTCAAAGATGTATCTCCGAAGAGGACGGACGACAACTCTTGGCCAAAATAAATGCTGGTCTCCGTGGCCATCACGCTGCAGCTCGGGACCTCCTAAGCAAGGCCTTCCGTACAGGCTTCTTTTGGCCAACGGCCCGAGCAGATGCACAGGCCCTTGTACAACGCTGTGTAGGATGTCAGCTTTTCGCCAATCAAATTCATATGCCGCCCACTGCCCTAGACAATCCCCATTACTTGGCCTTGTGCAGTCCGGGGGCTACATATGGTCGGACCCCTTAAAGGGGGCAGCCACAAGAAGAAATATTTGCTGGTTATGGCGATAAATTCACTAAGTGGATAGAGCCCAAACCAGTAAAAAGGCTGAAGCTGGGCCGATAATTGATACGTCTCCAACATATCTATAATTTTTATTGTTCCATGCTATTATATTATCAATCTTGGATGTTTTATAATCATTTTATAGTCATTTTATATCATTTTTTGGTACTAACCTATTGACATAGTGCCAAGTGCCAGTTGTTGTTTTTTCCATGTTTTTTACATCGCACAAAATCAATATCAGACGGAGTCCAAATGCCCCAAAAATTTACGGAGAATTTTTATGGGCCAGAAGGAACAAAACGGACCCTAGCTGTACCTGGGGGGTGCCCTGAGGGAGGCACAACCCACCAGGGCGCGCCAGGAGGCCCAGGTGCGCCCTGGTGGGTTGTGCCCACCCCGGGTGCCCCCGGACCGCCTCTTTGCTCTATAAATACTCCAATATTCCAGAAACCCTAAAGGCATCGACGAAAATCAATTCCAGCCGCCGTAGAGTCCAGAACCACAAGATCCAATCTAGACACCATCTCGGATGGGGTTCACCACCTCCATTGGTGCCTCTCTGATGATGCGTGAGTAGTTCTTTGTAGACCTTCGGGTCCGTAGTTAGTAGCTAGATGGCTTCCTCTCTCTCGCTGAATTCTCAATACAATGGTCTCTTGGAGATCCATATGATGTAACTCTTTTGCGGCGTGTTTGTTGGGATCGATGAACTTTGAGTTTATGATTAGATCTATCTTTTTATATCCATGAAAGTATTTGAGTTTCTTTGATCTCTTTTATGCATGATCTCTTATAGCCTCATATTTCTTCTCTGATATTTGGGTTTTGTTTGGCCAACTTGATCTATTTATCTTGCAATGAGAAGAGGTGCTTTGTAGTGGGTTCGATCTTACGGTGCTTGAACCCAGTGACAGAAAGGGAACCGACACGTATGTATCATAGCTACTAAGTACAAAACGATGGGGTCTATCTCTACATAGATAGATCTTGTCTACATCATGTCATCGTTCTTATTGCATTACTCCGTTTTTCCATGAACTTAATACACTAGATGCATGCTGGATAGCGGTCGATGTGTGGAGTAATAGTAGTAGATGCAGGCAGGAGTCGGTCTACTAATCTTGGACGTGATGCCTATATAATGATCATTGCCTGGATATCATCATGGGTATTTGAAGTTCTATCAATTGCCCAACAGTAATTTGTTCACCCACCGTTTGCTATTTTTCTCGAGAGAAGCCACTAGTGAAACCTACGACCCCCAGGTCTCTTTCTCATATATTTGCCTTTGCGATCTACTTTTTCCTTTGCATTTATTTTCATATCTATTAAACCAAAAATACAAAAATACCTTGCTGCAATTTATTCTTATTTATTTTATTTGGCGTTCAATCTATCAATTTACTACAAATTTATCTCACGCCCGTTTGTCACTTGAGGCGTCGTACCCCGGAAGGGATTGACAACTACCCCTTTAACACGTCGGGTTGCGAGGATTTGTTATCTGTGTGCAGGGGTTATTTACGTTGTGTTGCTTGCTTCTCCTACTGGTTCGATAACCTTGGTTTCATATCTGAGGGAAATACCTACCGCCGTGGTGCTGCATCATCCCTTCCTCTTTGGGGAAATATCGACATAGCTTCAAGCGACATCAAAAGGAATTTTTGGCACCGTTGCTGGGGAGGATCTTCAACATATACCAGGTTCCTAATCACAAATCTCGTCTCCTTGCAATTTACATTATTTGCCATTTCCATCTCGTTTTCCTCTCCCCCACTTCACAAAATTTTGCCGTTTTATTCGCCTCTCTTTTTCGTTCGCCGTTTTCTTGCCGGATCTGTTTTTTAGTGCAATCTTGTTGTGTAGTCATCATGAGTCAAGAGAACACCAAGTTATGTGATTTCTCAAATAACAACAACAATGATTTTATTGGCACTCCTCTTGCTCCTCCCGCCACTAGTGCTGAGTCTTGTGATATTAATACTGCTTTGCTGAATCTTGTTATGGAAGATCAATTTTCCGGTACTCCTAATGAGGATGTCGCGTCCCATCTTAATACCTTCGTGGAATTATGTGATACGCAAAAGAAAAAATATGTGTACAATGATGTGGTGAAGATGAAATTATTTCCGTTTTCTTTGCGTGATTCTGCAAAAATTTGGTTCTCTTCTTTGCCTCGCAATAGTATCGATTCTTGGAATAAGGGCAAAGATGCTTTTATCACTAAGTATTTTCCTTCCACAAAAATTATTTCCCTTAGAACCCAGATCATGAATTTCAAGCAACTTGAACATGAGCATGTTGCACAATCTTGGGAAAGGATGAAAATGATGCGAAGGAATTGCCCAACTCATGGGTTAAATCTTTGGATGATGATACAAATTTTTATGCGGGATTGAATTTTGTTTCTCGTAATCTTTTAGATTTTGCCACAGGTGGTACTTTTATGGAAATTACTTTGGGTGAAGCCACCAAATTGCTTGATAACATCATGGCAAATTATTCACAATGGCATACTGAAAGAGCTCCTACTAGTGAAAAAGTTAATTTGGTTGAAGAAATTTCTTCTTTGAGTGAAAAAGTTGATGCTCTTATGAAATTTGTTGCTAGTAAAAGTGCTCCTATTGATTTTAATGATATGCCTTTGTCTACTTTGATTGAGCAAAATAATGATGCCATAGATGTGAATTTTATCTCTCGAAACAATTTCAACAACAATGCTTATAGAGGTAATTTTAATCCTAGGCCTTTTCCTAGTAATTCTTCTAATAATTATGGTAATTCCTATGGAAATCAATCTTATAATAATAATAGGAACACCTCTGATCTTGAGAATAATATTAAACAAATTATCAACACACAAAAAGTTCTCAACACTTCCATAGAAGAAAAGTTGAGTAAGATTGATGATTTGTCTAGAAGTGTTGATAGAATTGCTCATGATGGGGAAAATCTCAAGATGAAAATTTTTGTGCCTAAAGTAGATGAATCAATTAAAGCTCTTTACGTTTCTATGGATGAAAGTAAGAAAAGAACCGCTATTCTTAGAGCTAAAAGAGAATTTTTAGAAAAAGCGTTTTCTAGTGATTTCTTTCGCAAAAGTGATGAAGATCTTAAAATGATTGGTGTCTCTTCTATTGATTTGTTGTTTAGTAAAGTTAAAATTGATGAAAAAGGGACTAGAGAAGAGTCAACTTTAGGTAGAAGGCGTCCCAATATTTCGGAGGGTGAAAATCTTGTTGAGAAAATTGATGAAAGTGGGTTTGAAGAGGTCAAAACTTTAACTAGTGATGTGCCCACTCTTTTGGATTACAAAGACTTTAATTATGATAGTTGCTCTTTGATTGATAGTATTTCTTTGTTGCAATCCATGATAATTCACCCTACGCTTGTGAACAAAATAAAGCTTTAACTAAACATATTGTTGATGCTATGATGAAAGCTCTTGAAGAAAATTGGAATTAGAAGTTTCAATTCCTAGAAAATTGCATGATGAGTGGGAACCTACTATCAAAGTCAAGATTAAAAGTTATGAATGTTTTGCTTTGTGTGACTTGGGTGCTAGTGTTTCTACAATTCCGAAATCTTTATGTGATGTGCTTGGTTTTATCGATCTTGAAGATTGTTCTTTAAATTTGCACTTGGCGGATTCGACTATTAAAAATCCTATGGGAAGAATCAATGATGTTCTTATTCTTGCAAATAGGAATTATGTGCCCATAGATTTTATTGTTCTTCATATTGATTGCAATCCGTCTTGTCCAATTATTCTTGGTAGACCGTTTTTACGCACTATCGGTGCCGTGATTGATATGAAAGAAGGCAATATTAAGTTCCAATTTCCTTTGAGGAAGGGTATGGAAAACTTTCCTAGAACAATAATTAGGCCACCATATGAATCAATCATGAGGGCATCTTATGGATCTCGAACCAAAGGTGACAAAACTTAGATCCTTGCTTTATGCCTAGCTAAGGGCGTAAAACTATAGCGCTTGTTTGGAGGCAATCCAATGAAAAAATTTATTTTTGCTTTTTGAATTCTGTTCTTGAGTGTTTGCAAAATTATGCTACTGTTATGATTGTGTTTTTTGTATTTTAGTTAGTGTTTGTGCCAAGTAAAGCCTTTAGGATCTTCTTGGGTAATAGTTGTTTGATCTTGTTGAAAAACAGAAACTTTTGCGCTCACGAAAACAATTCTCATTTTTACCAAAGCATAATAAAATACCAATTCCAATTGCAGTAGATCAATATACAAATTTCCCAGGTCGTCCTAATTTTTCAGATTTTTTGGAGTTCCATAAGTTCTCCAAATAGTCAGATTGCTACACACTGGTCTGTTTTGATAGATTCTGTTTTCTTTGTGTTGTGTGCTTATTTTGATGGATCTATGGTCTTCTTTGATGAGTTTTTGCCATATAAAAGTTGGAGTGCAGTCGATATAATGCAAAAACAAAATATGAATTTGTTTGGTACAATACTTATAGTAGTGATTTGCTTTCTTACACTAACGGATCTCACGAAGGTTTTGTTGAGTTTTGTGTGATTGAAGTTTTCAAGTTTTGGGTTATCTTATGATGGATGAAGGAATAAAGGATAGAAGAGCCTAAGCTTGGGGATGCCCCGGCATCCCAAGCTATTATCCAAAGATGAGCAACCAACTTAGTAAAATTTTCAAGAAATTCTCTCTTGCTTCACTTAATTTAATTTGAGAGAAAGAAAGAAAAAGGAACTTATGCTCATGATCTTCACTTATATTTGTTGGAGCTTATGAAAAGCAACACATGAAAATTAGTCCCAAAGTGATAGATATCCAAGAAGGATATAATAAAAACTTTCATGAAGATCATTGGACAAAATAAACTTGATTCTTAGTAATAGTTTTGAGATATGATGATGTGATATGTGAGTTATGTTAATAAGTAATTATGCTTTAGTAAGAATATTGGTGTTAAGGTTTGTGATTCCCTATGCAAGTATGAAAGTAAATAGTCATGCAATGAAATTATATCCTACTTGTGGTGCATTATTCGGTGTTATTTATGCTTAATACTTGTTTATGAGATTATTCCTTTCTTGGTTGGTCGCTTCTCAATCTTTTGCTAGCCTTCATTTTGCACTAAGTATGATCTCTACTCATGCATCCAAAAACCCTTAAACCAGTTTTGCCACATGAGTCCACTATATCTACCTACATGCGGTATTATTTTGCCGTTCTAAGCAAATTTGTATGTGCCATCTCTAATTTTCAAAATAAACTTCTCTTTTGTGTGTTAGTTTCGCTCGCAGAGCGGTGAGGGGTGGCTAATATTTTCCATGCTAGATGTGTTATTCTCAAGATGAGTGTTTATTCACTTGTCATTGCACGAGAGTAAGGCAAAGGTATTAGGGATGCCCAATCCCGAAATGAAAAATGAATTTACTTTATGTTGTCAAATAGTAAATTCCTTGGAAAGTGTTGGTATGGAGGGCAACCGTGGATACGGCAAGCCATGGAAAGTGAAAGTATGGTTGAAAAAGGAATAAACTTTATTTTCTGTTTGGGAACCACCTATGATATATCTAGCATGGAAAGTGTTGGGAACTCTAAGTCATTTTCGTTGGTGGGATGGATACACCTCCCAAAATGTTTTTATCTCTAAGTTTTTCGCTTTGAGCTCTGGCACCTCTACAAATCCCTACTTCCCTATGCGAAGGGCCTTTCTTTTACTTTATACAATTTTTATTTTTGAATTTGAGTCTCCATCTTCTCTTACAAAAGCACCAACTAGGAGGCAATATGATCGTACTTAAGTATCGGGTGTAACTAATATTCGAGTGTGTTTAATGAATGGATCAATGGTTGAGCATGATGGGCTAGGGATAACTTATTTTAGCGTTGATATTTTGAAAGACATGGTTGCTTTTTGATATGCTTGAGTATTTAAATTATCATGTCAAAACCAGATTATTGCTTTGAACAATATAGAAGTCCCAATGTCCATGCTATAAAGAAAGAAATATGATATGACATGACAGGCAACATTCCACATCAAAAATTATGTTTTTATCACTTCCCTACTCAAGGACGGGTAGGAGTTAAGCTTGGGGATGCTGATACGTCTCCAATGTACCTATAATTTTTGATTGTTCCATGCTGTTATATTATCAATCTTGGATGTTTTATAATCATTTTATAGTCATTTTATATCATTTTTTGGTACTAACCTATTGACATAGTGCCAAGTGCCAGTTGCTATTTTTCCATGTTTTTTACATCGCAGAAAATCAATATCAGACGGAGTCCAAATGCCCCGAAACTTTATGGGGAATTTTTATGGGCCAGAAGGAACATAATGGGCCCTGGCTGCGCCTGGGGGTGCCCCAAGGGAGGCACAACTCACCAGGGCGCGCCAGGAGGCCCAGGCGCGCCCTCGTGGGTTGTGCCCACCTTGGGTGCCCCCTGGACCGCCTCTTTGCTCTATAAGTACCCCAATATTTCCAGAACCCTAAAGGCGTCGATGAAATATTCATCCAGCCGCCCCAGAGTCCAGAACCACCAGATCCAATCTAGACACCATCTCGGATGGGGTTCACCACCTCCATTGGTGCCTCTCCGATGATGCGTGAGTAGTTCTTCGTAGACCTTCGGGTCCGTAGTTAGTAGCTAGATGGCTTTCTCTCTCTCGCTGAATTCTCAATACAATGGTCTCTTGGAGATCCATATGATGTAACTCTTTTGCGGTGTGTTTGTTGGGATCGATGAACTTTGAGTTTATGATTAGATCTATCCTTTTATATCCATGAAAGTATTTGAGTTTCTTTGATCTCTTTTATGCATGATCTCTTATAGCCTCGTATTTCTTCTCTGATATTCGGGTTTTGTTTGGCCAACTTGATCTATTTATCTTGCAATGGGAAGAGGTGCTTTGTAGTGGGTTCGATCTTATGGTGCTTTATCCCAGTGACAGAAGGGGAACCGACACGTATGTATCATTGCTACTAAGGATAAAATGATGGGGTCTATCTCTACATAGATAGATCTTGTCTACATCATGTCATCGTTCTTATTGCATTACTCCATTTTTCCATGAACTTAATACACTAGATGCATGCTGGATAGCGGTCGATGTGTGGAGTAATAGTAGTAGATGCAGGCGGGAGTCGGTCTACTAATCTTGGACATGATGCCTATATAATGATCATTGCCTAGATATCGTCACGAGTATTTGAAGTTCTATCAATTGCCCAACAGTAATTTGTTCACCCACCGTTTGCTATTTTTCTTGAGAGAAGCCACTAGTGAAACCTACGGCCCCCGGGTCTCTTTCTCATATATTTGCCTTTGCGATCTACTTTTTCCTTTGCATTTATTTTCAGATCTATTAAACCAAAAATACAAAAATACCTTGCTTCAATTTATTCTTATTTATTTTATTTGGCGTTCGATCTATCAATTTACTACAAATTTATCTCACGTCCGTTTGTCACTTGAGGCGCCATACCCCGGAAGGGATTGCCAACCCCTTTAACACGCCAGGTTGCGAGGATTTGTTATCTGTGTGCAGGGGTTGTTTACGTTGTGTTGCTTGGTTCTACTACTGGTTCGATAACCTTGGTTTCATATCTGAGGGAAATACCTATCGCCGCTGTGCTGCATCACCCCTTCCTCTTTGGGGAAATACCGATGTAGCTTCAAGCGACATCAGTAATCGACTTTATATCTGGCGTTTTACACCGTTATGGTGTTGCGCACAGCATCATTACTGACGATGGCTCTAACTTCACAGCCAATGAGGTGAAAAATTGGTGCGCTAACTTGGGCATTAAGCTCAATTACGCCTCCGTATACCACCCTCAAACAAATGGTCAAGTCGAACGGGCTAATGGCCTGATAATGAGCGGCATCAAACCCAAACTAGTGTGATCCCTACGGGAGTCAGATAAACACAGGGTTGAGGAACTTGATTCTGTACTCTGGGGACTATGGACCACGCCCAATCGCACGACCGGATACACACCCTTTTTCAGGGTGTACGGTGCAGAGGCTATCTTGCCCTGCGACATTATTCATGACTCACCTCGAGCGCGCATGTATGAAGAGAGAGAAGCCGAGCTCGATCGGCAGGACGACCTGGACAACCTGGAGGAGGAGCGTGCTACCTCTTGAGCATGCGTTGGTTTTCCCTTGAAGAGGAAAGGGTGGTGCAGCAAAGTAGCGTAAGTATTTCCCTCAGTTTTTGAGAACCAAGGTATCAATCCATTAGGAGACTACACGCGAGTCACCTAGTACCTGCACAAACAATCAAGAACCTTGCAACCAACGCGATAAAGGGGTTGTCAATCCCTTCACGGCCACTTGCAAGAGTGAGATCTGATAAAGATAATAAGATAAATATTTTTGATATTTTTGTTGTATAGATTGGAAAATAAAGATTGCAAAGTAAATAGTAAACTAGAATTGCAGATTGGAAACTTATATGATGTAAAGTAGACCCGGGGGCCATAGGTTTCACTTGTGGCTTCTCTCATGATAGCATGTATTATGTTGGGTGGACAAATTACTACCGAGCAATTGATAGAAAAGCGCATAGTTATGATGATATCTAAGGCAATGATCATGAATATAGGCATCATGTCCGTGTCAAGTAGACCGAAACGATTCTGCTTCTACTACTATTACTCCACACATCGACCGCTATCCAGCATGCATCTAGAGTATTAAGCTCATAAGAATGGAGTAACACATTAAGCAAGATGACATGATGTAGAGGGATAAACTCAAGCAATATGATATAAACCCCATCTTTTTATCCTCGATGGCAACAATACAATACGTGTCAGTTCCCCTTCTGTTACTGGGATCGAGCACCGCAAGATTGAACCCAAAGCTAAGCACTTCTCCCATTGCAAGAAAGATCAATCTAGTAGGCCAAACTAAATCGATAATTCGAAGAGACTTGCAAAGATATCAAATCATCCATATAAGAATTCAGAGAAGAACCAAATAATATTCATAGATAATCAAGTTCATAAACCCACAATTCATCGGATCTCGGCAAACACACCGCAAAAGAGTATTAGATCGAATAGATCTCCAAGAACATCAAGCAGAACTTTGTATTGAGAACCAAAGAGAGAGAAGAAGCCATCTAGCTAATAACTATGGACCCGAAGGTCTATGGTAAACTACTCACACATCATCGGAGAGGCTATGGTGTTGATGTAGAAGCCCTCCGTGATCGAATCCCCCTCCGGCAGATTGCCGGAAAAGGCCCAAGATGGGATCTCACGGGTACAGAAGGTTGTGGTGGTGGAAAAGTTGTTTCATGGCTCCCCTGGATGTTTTCAGGGTATAAGAGTATATATAGGCGAAAGAAGTGGGTCGGTGGAGCTACAAGGGGCCCACGAGGGTGGGGGGCGCGCCTACCCCCTGGGCGCCCTCCTGCCCCGTGGCCGCCTCGTTGCGTCTCTGACTTCCACGCCAAGTCTCCTGGATTGCGTTTGTTCCAAGAAAGATCCTCGCGAAGGTTTCGTTCCGTTTGGATTCCGTTTAATATTCCTTTTCCGCGAAACACTGAAATAGGCAAAAAAACAACAATTTGCACTAGGCCTTCGGTTAATAGGTTAGTCCCAAAAAATAATATAAAAGAGCATATTAAAGCCCATTAAACATCCAAAACAGATAATATAATAGCATGGAACAATAAAAAATTATAGATACGTTGGAGACGTATCAAGCATCCCCAAGCTTAATTTCTGCTCGTCCTCGAGTAGGTAAATGATAAAAACAGAATTTTTTATGTCGAATGCTTCCTAGCATAATTTTCAATGTAATTCTTTTTATTGTAGCATGAATGTTTAGATCCAAAAAATTTAAAGACAAAAGTTTAATATTGACATAAAAATAATAATACTTCAAGCATGCTAACCAAGCAATTATGTCTTATCAAAATAACAAAGCCAAAGAAAGCTTATGCCTACAAAATCATATAGTTTGGCCATGCTTAATTTTCGTCACACAAAATGCTCCCATCATGCACAACCCCGATGACAAGCCAAGCAATTGTTTCATACTTAGCCTTTTCAAACTTTTTCAACTTTCACGCAATACATGAGTGCGAGCCATGGACATAGCACTATGGGTGGAATATAATATGATGATGGAGGTTGTGTGAGAAGACAAAAAAGGAGCAAGTCTCACATTGATGCAGCTAATCAACAGGCTATGGAGATGCCCATCAATTGATGTCAATGCAAGGAGTAGGGTCTGCCATGCAACGGATGCACTAGAGCTATAAATATATGAAAGATCAACACAAGAAACTAAGTGGGTGTGCATCCAACTTGCTTGCTCACGAAGACCTAGGGCATTTTGAGGAATCCCATCATTGGAATATACAAGCCAAGTTCTATAATGAAAAATTCTCACTAGTATATGAAAGTGACAAAATAAGAGACTCTCTATCATGAAGATCATGGTGCTACTTTCAAGCACAAGTGTGGTAAAAGGATATTAGCATTGTCCCTTCTCTTTTTTTTTCTCATTTATTTTTATTTTTATTTTTTATTGTTTGGGCCTTTCTTCTCTTTTTTATGGCCTCTTTTTTTCATCCAGAGTCTCATCCTGACTTGTGGGGGAATCATAGTCTCCATCATCCTTTCCTCATATGGGACAATGCTCTAATAATGAAGATCATCACACTTTTATTTACTTACAACTCAAGAATTACAACTCGATACTTAGAACAAAATATGACTCTATGTGAATGCCTCCGGCGGTGTACCGGGATGCAATGAATCAAGAGTGACATGTATGAAAGAATTATGAAGGTGGCTTTGCCACAAATACGATGTCAACTACATGATCATGCAAAGCAATATGACAATGATGGAGCGTGTCATAATAAACGGAACGGTGGAAAGTTGCATGGCAATATATCTCGGAATGGCTATGGAAATGCCATAATAGGTAGGTATGGTGGCTGTTTTGAGGAAGATATAAGGAGGCTTATGTGTGATAGAGCTTATCATATCACGGGGTTTGGATGCACCGGCGAAGTTTGCACAAACTCTCGAGGTGAGAAAGGGCAATGCACGGTATCGAAGATGGTAGCAACGATGGAAGGGTGAGAGTGCGTATAATCCATGGACTCAACATTAGTCATAAATAACTCACATACTTATTGCAAAGATCTACAAGTCTTCAAAACCAAGCACTACACGTATGCTCCTAGGGGGATAGATTGGTAGGAAAAGACCATCGCTCGTCCCCGACCGCCACTCATAAGGAAAGCAATCAAAGAACACCTCATGCTTCAAATTTGTCACACAATGTTTACCATACGTGCATGCTACGGGACTTGCAAACCTCAACACAAGTATTTCTCAATTCCAAAATTACTCAACTAGCACGACTCTAATATTACCATCTTTATATCTCAAAACAACTATCAAGTATCAAACTTCTCATAGTATTTAATGCACTCTATATGAAAGTTTTTATTATACCCATCTTGGATGCCTATCATATTAGGACTAATTTTATAGCCAAAGAAAATTACCATGCTGTTCTAAAAGACTCTCAAAATAATATAATTGAAGCATGAGAGATCAATAATTTCTATAAAATAAAACCACCACCGTGCTCTAAAAAGGTATAAGTGAAGCACTAGAGCAAAATTATCTAACTCAAAAGATATAAGTGAAGCACATAGAGTATTCTAATAAATTCCGATTCATGTTTGTCTCTCCCAAAAGGTGTGTACAGCAAGGATGATTGTGGTAAACTAAAAAACAAAGACTCAAATCATACAAGACGCTCCAAGCAAAACACATATCATGTGGTGAATAAAAATATAGCCTCAAGTAAAGTTACCGATAGACGAAGACGAAAGAGGGGATGCTTTCCAGGGCATCCCCAAGCTTAGGCTTTTAGTTGTACTTGAATTTTACCTTGGGGTGACTTGGGCATCCCCAAGATTAGGCTCTTGCCACTCCTTATTCCAAAATCCATCAAATCTTTACCCAAAAACTTGAAAACTTCACAACACAAAACTCAAATAGAAAATCTCATGAGCTCCGTTAGTATAAGAAACAAATCACCACCTTAAGGTACTGTAATGAACTCATTCTTTATTTATATTGGTATTAAACCTACTGTATTCCAACTTCTCTATGGTTCATACCCCCCGACACTAGCCATAGATTCATCAAAATAAGCAAACAACACACGAAAAATAGAACAGTCTGTAGAAATCTGTATCAAACGTATAATTCTGTAACTCCAAAAATTCTGAAATAAATTGGTGGACGTGAGGAATTTTCATATTAATCATCTGAAAAAATAATCAACCTAAAATCACTCTCCAGTAAAAAATGGCATCTAATCTCATGAGCGCAAAAGTTTCTATTTTTTACAGCAAGATACATAGACTTCACCCAAGTCTTCTCAAAGGTTCTACTTGGCACAAACACTAATTAAAACATAAAACAAAATCTAAACAGAAGCTAGATGAATTATTTATTACTAAACAGGAAAAAAGCAAAAAGCAAAAATAAAATTGGGTTGCCTCCCAACAAGCGCTATCGTTTAACGCCCCTAGCTAGGCATAAAAACAAGAATAAATCTAGGTATTGTCATCTTTGGTATGCAATCCTTAAGTGGCTCTCATAATGGATTCATAAGGCAATTTAATTTTCTTCCTAGGAAAGTGTTCCATGCCTTTCCTTAATGGAAATTGGAATCTAATATTTCCTTCTTTCATATCAATAATTGCACCAATCGTTCTAAGGAAAGGTCTACCAAGAATAATAGGGCATGTTGGATTGCAATCTATATCAAGAACAATGAAATCTACGGGCACATAATTCCTATTTGCAACAATAAGAACATCATTAAACCTTCCCATAGGTTTCTTAGTGGTGGAATCCGCAAGATGCAAATTTAAAGAACAATCATCAAATTCACGGAAACCTAGCACATCACACAAAGTTTTTGGAATCGTGGAAACACTAGCACCCAAATCACATAAAACATTGAATTCATAATCTTTAATCTTAATTTTAATAGTAGGTTCCCACTCATCATAAAGTTTTCTAGGGATATAGATTTCTAGTTCAAGCTCTTCTTTATGGGATTGCATTAAAGCATCAACGATGTGTTTGGTAAAAGCTTTATTTTGATCATAAGCATAAGGAGAATTTAACACGGATTGCAACAAGGAAATAAAATCTATCAAAGAACAATTATCATAATTAAATTCCTTGAAATCCAAAATAGGGTTCATTTCTATGTAAAGTTTTGACCACTTTAATCCCACTTTTACCAATTTTTGCATCAAGATCTAAAAACTCTGAATCATTGGGACGCCTTTTAACTAAAGTTGACTCATCTCCAGTCCCATATTTACCAAGATTCATATTGTAAAACAAATATTTAATAGGAGACACATCAATCACTTTTAGATCTTCATCATTATTATCACGAAAACTAGAAGAACACGCTTTAACAAAGCAATCTTTTTTAGCACGCATCCTAGCGGTTCTTTCTTTGCACTCATCAATGGAAATTCTCATGGCTTTGAGAGTCTCATTGATGTCATGCTTAGGTGGAATAGATATAAGTTTCAAAGAATCAACATCAAGAGAAATTATATCCACGTTCCTAGCCAACTCATCAATCTTAGGCAATTTTTCTTCAAGCAAAGCATTGAAATTCTTTGTCGAATTCATAAAGTCTTTAACACTAGTCTCAAAATCAGTGGGCATCTTATTAAAATTTCCATAAGAGTTTTTGTAGGAATTACCATAATTATTAGAGGAATTACTAGGGAACGGCCTAGAATTAAAATTTCCTCTATACGCGTTGTTACCAAAATTGTTCCTACCAACAAAATTCACATCCATAGATTCATTATTATTCTCAATCAAAGTGGACAAAGGCATATCATTAGGATCAGAAGAAACACTTTTATTAGCAAACAATTTCATAAGTTCATCCATCTTTCCACTCAAAACATTAATCTCTTCAATAGCATGTACTTTTTTACTAGTGGATCTTTCGGTGTGCCATTGAGAATAATTAACCATAATATTGTCTAGGAGTTTAGTAGCTTCTCCTAAATGATTTCCATAAAAGTGCCTCCCGTGGCTGAATCTAAAAGATTTCTAGAAGCAAAATTCAATCCAGCATATTTTTTTGTATAATCATCCATAAATTTAAACCATGTGTAGGGGAATTACGTATCATTAATTTCATCCTCTCCCAAGCTTGTGCAACATGCTCATGCTCAAGTTGCTTAAAATTCATAATATCGTTTCTAAGAGAGATGATCTTAGCGGGAGGAAAATACTTAGAGATAAAAGCATCTTTGCACTTATTCCATGAATCAATACTATTTTTAGGCAAAGAAGAGAACCAAGTTTTAGCACGATCTCTAAGCGAAAACAGAAACAACTTTAATTTAACAATATCATTATCCACATCTTTCTTTTTTTGCATATCACACCAATCAACGAAGTTGTTTAGATGTGTAGCGGCATCTTCACTAGGAAGGCCAGAAAATTGATGTCTCATAACAAGATTCAACAAGGCAGTATTGATTTCACAAGATTCAGCATTGGTAGTAGGAGCAATCGGAGTGCTAATAAAATCATTATTGTTGGTATTGGAAAAGTCACACAATTTAGTATTATCTTGAGCCATCGCGACAAACAACCAATCCAACACACAAGAAAACAAGAAGAAAGCGAAAAGAGGCGAACGAAAAAGGGCGAATAAAACGGCAAAGGTGAAGTGGGGGAGAGGAAAACGAGAGGCGAATGGCAAATAATGTAATGCGAGGGATAAGAGTTTGTGATGGGTACTTGGTATGTATTGACTTGAGCGTAGATCTCCCTGGCAACGGCGCCAGAAATCCTTCTTGCTACCTCTTGAGCATGCATTTGTTTTCCCTTGAAGAGGAAAGGGTGATGCAGCAAAGTAGCGTAAGTATTTCCCTCAGTTTTTGAGAACCAAGGTATCAATCCAGTAGGAGACTACACGCGAGTCACCTAGTACCTGCACAAACAATCAAGAACCTTGCAACCAACGCGATAAAGGGGTTGTCAATCCCGTCACGTCCACTTGCAAAAGTGAGATATGATAAAGATAATAAGATAAATATTTTTGGTATTTTTTTGTATAGATTGGAAAATAAAGATTGCAAAGTAAATAGTAAACTAGAATTGCAGATTGGAAACTTATATGATGTAAAGTAGACCCGGGGGCCATAGGTTTCACTAGTGGCTTCTCTCATGATAGCATGTATTACGTTGGGTGAACAAATTACTGCCGAGCAATTGATAGAAAAGCACGTAGTTATGATGATATCTAAGGTAATGATCATGAATATAGGCATCACGTCCGTGTCAAGTAGACCGAAAAGATTCTGCATCTAGTGCTATTACTCCACACATCGACCGCTATCCAGCATGCATCTAGAGTATTAAGCTCATAAGAACGGAGTAACACTTTAAGCAAGATGACATGATGTAGAGGGATAAACTCAAGCAATATGATATAAACCCCATCTTTTTATCCTCGATGGCAACAATACAATACGTGTCGGTTCCCGTTCTGTCACTGGGATCGAGCACCGCAAGATTGAACCCAAAGCTAAGCACTTCTCCCATTGCAAGAAAGATCAATCTAGTAGGCCAAACTAAACCGATAATTCGAAGAGACTTGCAAAGATATCAAATCATGCATATAAGAATTCAGAGAAGAACCAAATAATGTTCATAGATAATAAGTTCATAAACCCACAATTCATCGGATCTCGGCAAACACACCGCAAAAGAGTATTACATCGAATAGATCTCCAAGAACATCGAGGAGAACTTTGTATTGAGAACCAAAGAGAGAGAATAAGCCATCTAGCTAATAACTATGGACCCGAAGGTCTGTGGTAAACTACTCACACATCATCGGAGAGGCTATGGTGTTGATGTCGAAGCCCTCCGTGATCGAATCCCCCGGCGGCAGATTGCTGGAAAAGGCCCCAAGATGGGATCTCACGGGTACAGAAGGTTGCGGCGGTGGAAAAGTGGTTTCGTGGCTCCCCTGGGTGTTTTCAGGGTATAAGAGTTTATATAGGCGAAAGAAGTAGGTCGGTGGAGCCACGAGGGGCCCACGAGGGTGGGGGCGCGCCTACCCCCTGGGCGCGCCCACCTGCCTCGTGGCCGCCTTGTTGCATCTCTGACTTGCACTCCAAGTCTCCTGGATTGCGTTTGTTCCAAGGAAGATCCTCGCGAAGGTTTCGTTCCGTTTGGATTCCGTTTGATATTCCTTTTCTGTGAAACACTGAAATAGGCAAAAAAACAGCAATTTGCACCGGGCCTTCAGTTAATAGGTTAGTCCCAAAAAATAATATAAAAGAGCATATTAAAGCCCATTAAACATCCAAAACAGGTAATATAATAGCATGGAACAATAAAAAATTATAGATACGTTGGAGACGTATCAGAGCGGGATATTGCAAAAGCCCGTTCCGCATTCTATCAACAACAGGCTCGGAGATACCAACGCAGAGAAGTGCGGGCCAAGACTTATAATGTCGGCAAGCTCGTTCTACGCCTCGCGGAGAAGAAGAAGGACAAGCTCAAACCAAAATGGGAGGGCCCCTTTATCATAGATGAAGTTCTCACAGGACGGGCCTATCGCCTTCATAATGCATCAGATAATCGCCTAGAGCCGAACCCATGGAACGCTGCTCGCCTCTGAAGATTCTACGCATAAGTTCGGTCATGATCCTTTTTTTGTTTTTCTCTCCTCTTCATTTCTTTCTATTTTCTCGTTTTTGTACGATTCCTAGGGTATGTTCGGATAAGCAGAACACATATGGGGTGCACATCTTAAAATTTATATACCTCATGACACCTGGGGGCTTCTTTAACAGAAGCTCATTATTATTCAGAGCCTGGAGCTCACAATGCATACGTCGTTTGTTCAGATACACTCTTTTTTGCCACTATATGCACCTCTATGACTTAAGTTTTTGCCAAGCTGGGTTGCCTTGCTCCTGTGTTTATGCCCTACGTTCCCGATCTGTTCGGCTAGGGCATAAAGGGAGCACCGATGGTTGCTGCAACTACGTCGGTCTTTCCCCGGAGAGGGAGGGATGATGTAGCACAGCAACGGTAGGTATTTCCCTCAGTTATGAAACCAATGTCTCGAACCAGTAGGAGGACCAAGCAACACAACGTAAACAACACATGCACACAAACAACAACACCTCGCAACCCGACGAATTAAAGGGGTTGTCAATCCCTTCCGGGGTACGGTGTCTCAAGAGAGGCAAGCGGACGTGAGGTAAATTGTAGTAGATTGATAGATCGAACGCCAAATAAAATAAATAAAGATAAAACACAGCAAGGTATTTTTATATTTTTGATTAATAGACCTGACTAAAAATGCAAAGGGAAAGTAGATCGCAAGGCAAATATATGAGAAAGAAGACCCGTGGGCCGTAGGTTTCACTAGTGGCTTCTCTCGAGAAAAATAATAAACGGTGGGTAAACAAATTACTGTTGGGTAATTGATAGAGCTTGAAATAACTATGACGATATCCAGGAAATGATCATTACATAGGCATCACGTCCAAGATTAGTAGACCGACTCCTGCCTGCATCTACTACTATTACTCCACACATCGACCGCTATCCAGCATGCATCTAGTGTATTAAGTTCATGGTAAAACGGAGTAATGCAATAAGAATGATTACATAATATAGACAAGATCCGTTTATCTATATGGCAGTAGATATAGATCTCATCTTTTTATTCTTAGTAGCAATGATACATACGTGTCAGTTCCCTTTCTATCACTGGGATCGAGCACCGTAAGATCGAACCCACTACCGGGCACCTCTTCCCATTGCAAGATAAATAGATCAAGTTGGCCAAACAAAACCCAAATATCGGAGAAGAAATACGAGGCTATAAGAGATCAAAGAAACTCAAATAACTTTCATGGATATAAAAATATATAACTGATCATAAACTCGAAGTTCATCAGATCCCAACAAACACACCGCAAAAGAGTTACATCATATGGATCTCCAAGAGACCATTGTATTGAGAATTCAGCGAGAGAGAGAAAGCCATCTAGCTACTAACTACGGACCCGAAGTTCTACAAAGAACTACTCACGCATCATCGGAGAGGCACCAATGGAAGTGGTGAACCCCTCCGTGATGGTGTCTAGATTGGATCTGGTGGTTCTGGACTCTGTGGCGTTGGATGAATATTTCGTCGACTCCCCTCGGGTTCTGGTATTTTTGGGGTATTTAGAGAGCAAAGAGGCGGTCCGGGGGCACCCGAGGTGGGCACAACCCACCAGGGCGCGCCTGGGCCTCATGGCGTGCCCTGGTGGGTTCTGCCCCCTCGGGGCACCCCCCAGGTGCAACCAGGGCCCATTGCCTTCCTTCTGGCCCATAAAAAATCATCGTGAAGTTTCTTGGCATTTGGACTCCGTTTGATATTGATTTCCTGCGATGTAAAAAACATGGAAAAAACAGCAACTGGCACTTGGCACTATGTCAATAGGTTAGTACCAAAAAATGATATAAAATGATTATAAAACATCCAAGATTGATAATAAAACAGCATGGAACAATCAAAAATTATAGATACGTTGGAGACGTATTAGCATCCCCAAGCTTAACTCCCACTCATCCTCGACTAGGTAAGTGATAAAAACAGAATTTTTGATGTGGAGTGTTGTTCATCAAGTCATATCATATTCTTTTCTTTATAGCATGGACACTTGGACTTTTATGTGATTCAAAGCAATAGTCTAGTTTTCACATAATAATTTAGGTACTCAAGCATATCAACAAGCAACCATGTCTTTCAAAATATCAATGCTAAAACAAGTTGTCCCTAGCCCATCTTGCTCAAACATTGATCCATTCATGAAACACACTCGAATATTAACTACACCCAATACTTGAGCACGATCATATTGCCTCCTAGTTGGCGCTTTTTATGAGATAAGATGGAGACTCAAATTTCAAGATGAAAATTGCATAAAGTAAAAGAAAGGCCCTTCGCAGAGGGAAGTAGGGATTTGTAGAGGTGCCAGAGCTCAAAGCGAAAGATTAGAGATAAAAACATTTTGGGAGGTGTATCCATCCCACCAATGAAAATGACTTAGAGTTCCGAACACTTTCCATGCTAGATATGCCATAGGCAGTTCCCAAACAGAAAATAAAGTTTATTCCTTTTTCGACCATCCTTTCGCTTTCCATGGCTAGCCGTATCCACGGGTGCCCTCCATACCAACACTTCCCAAGGAATTTATTATTTGACAACATAAAGTAAATTCTTTTTTTTTGCATTTCGGGACTTGGCATCCCTAAGACCTTTGCCTTACTCTCGTGCAATGACAAGTGAATAAACACTCATCTTGAGAATAACACATCTAGCATGGAAAATATTAGCCACCCCTTACCGTTCCGCGAGCAAAACAAACACACAAAAGAGAAGTTTATTTTGAAAATTAGAGATGGCACATGCAAATTTGCTTAGAACGGCAAAAGAATACTGCATATAGGTAGATATAGTGGACTCATGTGGCAAAACTTGTTTAAAGGATTTTGGATGCACAAGTAGAGGTCATACTTAGTGCAAAATGAGGGCTAGCAAAAGATTGGGAAGCGACCAACCAAGAAACAAATAATCTCATTAGCAAGCATTAAGCATAATTAACACCGAATAATGCACCACAAGTAGGATATAATTTTCATTGCATGATTATTGACTTTCGTGCATGCATAGGGAATCACAAACCTTAACACCAATATTCTTACTAGAGCACAATTACTCATCAACATAACTCACATATCACATCATCATATCTCAAAACTATTACTAAGAATCAAGTTTATTTTGTCCAATGATCTTCATGACATTTTTTATTTCTTTATCCTTCTTGGATACCTATCACTTTGGGACTAACTTTTATGTGTTGCTTTTCATAAGCTCAAACAAATATAAGTGAAGATCATGAGCATAACCGTTTTTCTTTCTCTCAAAATAATTTAAGTGAAGCAAGAGAGAATTTTTTCAAAATTTTACTAACTCTCAAATAAATCTAAGTGCAGCATGAGAGCATTTCTTCAAAACTAACAAAGCACACCGTGCTCAAAAAGATATAAGTGAAGCACTAGAGCTTGTCCTAGCTCATAAAAGATTTAAGTGAAGCATAGAGAGCAATTCTAACAAGTCATGATATAATTTTGGCTCTCTCAAAAAGGTGTGTCCAGCAAGGATTGATGACTTAAAACACAAAATAAAACAAGCAAAGACACATATCATACAAGACGCTCCAAGCAAAACACATATCATGTGACGAATAAAAATATAGCCTCGAGTAAAATACCGATAGTTGTTGAGAAAGCGGGGATGCCACTCAGGGGCATCCCCAAGCTTAGTTGGTTGCTCATTCTTGGATAATAGCTTGGGATGTGGGGGCATCCCCAAGCTTAGGCTCTTACATCGTTCCTTCATCCATCGTAAGATAACCCAAAACTTGAAAACTTCAATCACACAAAACTCAACAAAACCTTCGTGAGATCCGTTAGTGTAAGAAAAATAAACCACTACTATAAGTGCTATATCAAACCAATTCTTATTTTGTTTTTTTATTATATCTACTGTATTCCAACTTTTCTATGGGAAACACTCATAAAAGAAAACCATAGAGCCATCAAAATAAGCACACAACACAAAGAAAACAGAATATGTCAAAACAGAACAGTCTGTAGCAATCTGATCTAAACGAATACTTCTGGAACTCCAAAAATTCTAAAAAATAGGAAAACCTAGATAATTTGTATATTGATCTTCTGCAAAAATAATTAGCATTTTATATTGTTCTGGTGAATTTTGGCAATTATTTTCGTGAGCACAAAGTTTTTGTCTTTTTCAGCAAGATCAAACAATTATCACCCAAGAAGATCCTATTGGTTCTACTTGGCACAAACACTAACTAAAACACAAAAAAACACAATCATAACAGTAGCATAATTGTGCTAACACTCAAGAACAGAAAGCAAAAAGAAAAAATAAATGTTATTCATTGGGTTGCCTCCCAACAAGCACTATAGTTTTACGCCCTTAGCTAGGCATATAACAAGGATCTAAGTTTTGTCATCTTTGGTTCGAGATCCATAAGATTCCCTAACGATTAATTCATAAGGTGGCTTAATTCTAGTTCTAGGCAAGTGTTCCATTCCCTTCCTCAAAGGAAATTGGAACTTAATATTGCCTACTTTCATATCAATCACGGCACCGATAGTGCGCAAAAATGGTCTACCAAGAATAATAGGACAAGACGGATTGCAATCAATATCAAGAACAATAAAATCTATGGGCACATAATTCCTATTTGCAAGAATAAGAACATCATTAATTCTTCCCATAGGCTTTTTAATAGTAGAATCCGCCAAGTGCAAATTCAAAGAACATTCTTCAAGATTAGTAAGACCAAGCACATCACATAAAGATTTCGGAATTGTAGAAACACTAGCACCCAAGTCACACAAAGCAAAACACTCATAATTTTTAATCTTGACTTTGATAGTATGTTCCCACTCATCATGCAATTTTCTAGGAATTGATACTTCTAATTCCAACTTTTCTTCCAAAGCTTTCATCATAGTATCAACAATATGTTTAGTATTAGCTTTGTTTTGTTCATAAGCATGGGGTAAATTATCATGGATTGCAACAAAGAAATACAATCAATCAAAGAGCAACTATCATAATTAAAGTCTTTGTAATCAAAAAGAGTGGACACATCACTAGCTAAAGTTTTGACCTCCCCAAACCCACTTTCATCAATTTTCACAACAAGATTTTCACCCTCCGAAATATTGGGATGCCTTCTACCTAAATTGACTCTTCTCCAATACCTTTTCATCATTCTTAATTTTACTAAACAAGGAATCAATAGAAGAAACACCAATCATTTTAAGATCTTCATCATCTTTGCAAGAATAATAACTAGCAAAAGCTTTCTCTAAAAATTCTCTTTTAGCTCTAAGCATAGCAGTTCTTTTCTTACTTTCATCCATAGAAACATAAAGAGCTTTAATTGATTCATCTACTTTAGGCACAAAAATTTTCATCTTGAGATTCTCCACATCATGAGCAATTCTATCAACACTTCTAGACAAATCATCAATGTTATTCAACTTTTCTTCTATGGAAGTGTTGAAAACTTTTTGTGTGTTGATAAATTCTTTAATATTATTCTCAAGATCAGAGGTGTTCCTATTATTATTGTAATATTGATTTCCATAGGAATTACCATAATTGTTAGAGGAATTACTAGGAAAAGGCCTAGGATTAAAATTACCTCTATGAGCATTGTTGTTGAAATTATTTCTAGAGATTAAATTCACATCAATAGCATCACTATTTTGCTCAATCAAAGTAGACAAAGGCATATCATTAAAATCAATAGGAGCACTTTTACTAGCAACCATTTTCATAAGAGCATCAACTTTATCACTCAAAGAAGAAATTTCTTCAACCGAATTAACTTTTTTACTAGTAGGAGCTCTTTCAGTATGCCATTGTGAATAATTTGCCATGATATTATCAAGCAATTTGGTGGCTTCACCCAAAGTAATTTCCATAAAAGTACCACCCGCGGTGGAATCTAAAAGATTACGAGAAACAAAATTCAATCCCGCATAAATTTTTTGTATGATCATCCAAAGATTTAAACCATGAGTTGGGCAATTCCTTAGCATCACTTTCATCCTTTCCCAAGATTGTGCAACATGCTCATGTTCAAGTTGCTTGAAATTCATGATCTGGGTTCCAAGGGAAATAATTTTTGCGCGAGGAAAATACTTAGTGATAAAAGCATCTTTGCACTTGTTCCAAGAATCGATACTATTGCAGGCAAAGAAGAGAACCAAATTTTTGCAGAATCACGCAAAGAGAACGGAAATAATTTCATATTGACAACATCATTGTCCACATCTTTTTTATATTGCATATCGCATAATTCCATGAAGGTATTAAGATGGGACGCGACATCCTCATTAGGAGTACCGGAAAATTGGTCTTTCATAACAAGATTCAGCAAAGCGGAATTAATATCACAAGTCTCCGCACTAGTGGCGGGAGGAGTGTAACATCCCAAAATTCTAAATTTTGGAATGTTATATTAATAAATATTTATGATTGTTTGTTTGATTGTTGTGTGACTGATTGTGTGAAATTGAGTGGAATTTGAAACTTTTTGAAAGTTGAATGAGAGGGAATGAAATGACTTTCCCAAACTTTTTCACTTTGCATTCTGATCTCCATGAATTCAAATTCTTGTCAAATGCAAAACCCTAGAGTGAAGATGACATGATTTCTCCCAATTAAAATGAAAAGGATTTTTGAAAATATTTGAATTTCATTTTTGCAAATAATTCAAACCAGAAACTTTATGCAACTCAATGATTTTCATGAGAGAAGATAAAATGAGTTCTTAAAATTATGTGAAATATGAGTTGAAAGTTTAAAAGATTCAAATTGGAAGTTCTTTTGAAACCTTTTTTTTCAATTCAGAGTTATTTAGTTTTTCTTCAAATTATTTTCTCCAAAAAATAAAATATATGGAAAATAGGGTAAAATGATTCCCTAAAGTAGAAAATGGAGAAAAAATGAGTTTGAAATCATTTTAGTATTTTAAAATATTTTATTTGGTTTTTTAAATGAACCGGTAGCACTGTTTTCTTTATTTAATTTTTTGTGGATTTTAGTTGCCTTTGAAAATATGTTCATATTTTAGGATTTATGTTTCTGAACATTTTGATATATTATATGCGTATATTATATTTCTATTTGTTTCTTAGTTTATTTCTGTTCTGTTCTCTGTTTAAAAGAAAAAGGGGAAAAGTCTTTTTAAAAGGCTGAAGCCCAGTCATCCAGGCCACCTCTCTCTCTCCCCGCGGCCCAGCTGGCCCAGCAGCTCGCTCCCGTGCCCGAAAACGCTTCGCGCAGGTCGCCCGCTCCCTCTCGCTCTTGCCCGCAGCCACTGACGCATGGGGCCCGCCGTCTTCTTCCTCCTCACGCCAAGCCAAGTCGACGCCGGAGCTCGCTCAACCGCCGCCGTATCCCGGATTGCTCGGGATCCTCTTCCCCGATTCGCCCCCTCCTCCAAGAACCCCTCCCCCTATATATACCCCTCTTCCTCGTTCATTTCCGCCCTAAAGCCGCCCCGAACCCCTCACCCCCGCACGTATTGCCTCGCCGGAGCTCGAGCACCGCCGCAGCACTCGACCCCGACCACCTTGCCGCCACCTGAGATCACCACCGTAACCCCATCGCTCGTCCGCATCTCCCCGTGCCCTTACCCAAGCCCGAAACGCATCGGAGCGCCCTCATCCGCCGAAGCCCGAACGCCATCGCCGCGTCAACCTCACCGCCGTCCTCCTCTGACGTCCCCGAGCTCACCACCGACCACCATCGTCATTGCCATCGTCTTCCGCATCTCCTGGACGCCTTCCCCGTCACCGGGGACCACTGGAGGCGTCGACCGCGTTGAACCCGAGCCGCCGGAACCTCGCCGGAGTCACCTCGCCGCCACTGTGAGCATCCCCTCTCTTCTCCCCCTTCGATCTTTTTTCAACGCTCTAGATTAGATCTATCGAGTAGGTTGTTTTTTTAATAGATCGGTTTAGTTCCGGTTTGGTATGGTTTTTATTCGGTTTAGATCGGTTCAGGTCTAGTCGCTTTAGCCGATCGGTCTTTCTGTTTTAGCCCGTACACGTTTGTGTTATTTTACGACCGAGCGCTAGATAGTTCAGATCGCCCACCTCCCTGGCCCGATAGCAGTAGGCCACGTAGCTAGTGCCCGATTGTTTTTTATTTATTTTCGTTTCTGTTTTAAAAACAGAATAGTTCTGATTTTATATTGCTTATAACTTCTATGTTTTAGATCAAAATTTAGTGTTTCTTTTCGAATTCGTTTTATAATTTCTTGAAGTTTCTGCTAGTACAATTGGATTTCATATTTGAGTTGTTTAAAATTGAATTTGATGAAATTTGTTCAAATCACCAACTTGGTCGTATCTTGAGTTTTATGAAATATTTTTGATTGATTCTTTTTGCTACTGTTTTGTTATAGTTTTTTCTATCCAGTAGCTTATAGTGATTTATTTTTAGTTTATTTAAATTAAGTTTTTAGCAAAACAATACTGTTTTAGTTATAGTTTTGTTTTAAGTCTTTTCTTTATTGCTTTTATTAGTTTTAAATTATTTCTTTTTGTCACTCTTGAAAAAATTAGTTTAGTTTCTGTTAGTCAACAAAAGAAAATTTTGTTTTTGTTTTAAAATTTTATTTTACTTAGTTTTGTAGGAAAACTTGTTTAGGTCATAGTTAGTGTTTCATAAAAGCTTTTTATTTGTTTCTTTTTACAAATAAAATTTTATGAAAAATACCTTCTGTTAACTTAGTTGTTTTACTTTGTATTTTCTGTTAATTTATTAGTTTAGTGTTTTAATTGTTGTTAAGTTTTTACTTAGGACAAAACTGTTTTGTGTTATGTCTTAGAGTTTTCTTTAGTAGTTTTGTTGTGTAGTTTTCCTTTGTTTTTATTTGGTGTCCCTTGTTGATTTGCATTTTATTTGTTGGTTTTATTATGAGTGTTAGAATTGCTTGCTAGTATGTTTGCTTATATGAATGCTATGTTTGACTATATAGATTTTAACAGAGTGACGAATAGTTCTACCAAGTCATTATTCTGAGAGCGTTATTATCTTCATCAAGTATTACCAGGCAAGTTCACTTTGACCATGTTTTTCATACCTATGTTTTATTTGCATGTAGTAGCACCGTTTCAACAATCCCTCCAGTAGTGTTATTGAATCTTGTAGTTGAGTAGAATGCATGAGGTAGGAACCCATCTCCTTATTACAAGCCCAGGACATTGTTTAGTTTCAATGCTACGCTATAGTAGACGGGGTTGGTATGAGTGTTCGGGAGTGGTGTGAGAATGTTGGACTCTACGTCAGTGACGACAAATTCATGATGGCATCGGCAAGGACTGCATCTTTAGGACTTTCAAGACTTCAACATTTCAAGACTCGAGACAAGAATTCAATACACACTATTGGGTGAAGGACGGTTGACGGGCACCCTGGAGCAACCAGTGGATGGCCAGGATGCATGGAGAAGCGCCATGACATCTTGCGGAAAGCTTCACCCAGACTCAAAGAGACGGAAGAATACTTCATGCCCGGAAGCTTACCTGTGCAACCGCAAGTCACTATGGGCTCTGGCTTGGTTGACCTTAGTTGTGACTCTGGCTGGGACGGTGCTAGCAGATGTAGAACTACGATAGGATTGGATGAGCACCGGACAGTGGTCAGAGGAACTCTTCGGAAGACCATGTTTCGGTCATCTTGTTCTCAAACACCCTGAAGTGCGAGAACGTAAAAAGAGGGATCGAATCTTGTGGGTAAAGTGTACAAACCTCTGCAGAGGGTTAAAACCTAATCGATTAGCCGTGTCCCCGGTTACGGACAATTTGAGCCTCTGGACTTGGATCTATCTCGGAACTCTCAACACCGGACTGATAACATAATTGTGGGCAAGTTATGATGATTTTGGGCTATGAGACATCGGTTGGCGGAACCATGTCATGATAGAAAACTCCGTAGTACAGACTCCTGATGTTCCTTTGTTATAGGAAAATAAAATCAGCTTTTACGCAAACAAAACTCAGATACAGAGCCACAAAGCCATATTGCATATAGTATAGTTTATCATCTGTTTTTCTTACAGTGATCTTGCCTGTACATTCAATGTACTGACCTACACGGCTGCAACGTATCATGTTGCAGATACTTTCTTCCAACGAGTAAGAGTACGGTACAGGGTTACGGTCTACACTCAACCTGCCGATGGCGTTGATGGGACTCCACACCCGACTATTTGTTTCCGCTGTGACTTATGAGGTATATATATCAGTTTTACGTTATTTATACATGTGATTGCACTTTGATATATACATTGATGTACTGTGTGTGCCAGCATACTGATCCAGGGATGGCACAGAAACACAGAGACTTGACCGTCTGAGGTCGGGTCGCTACAGATATGGTATCAGAGCACATGTTGACTGTAGGACGTGACCCGAGAAATCGGAAAGCCCCTAGGATAGGAAATCTCTAAAACTTTATTTTCAAAAGAATCCATTACTTCTCATCTTTTCTGATTTTATCAAATATCTTCTCTTACCTCAAATAGTTAGAATATACCCTTTCCCTTTTGACCACACGGAGGATCAACTGAAGCCGCTCCAAGAAGGACAAGATATCGGACAACCGATGACCTCTTCAGAGTAAAGAAGATTTCATGATACATTTCGAAGAAAGAAGCTACACCAGTTGAAGACTGCGAAGACTTGAAGAATTTGGAGAATCTGAAGAATTAATTGACCTTTAGAAGACCGAACCCCTATTATATAGTTACATTAGATGCGACGATTTGTGAGCTGTCATTTGTGTGATGTTTCTCGACAACCACAAATAAAACCCATTTTCAAAATTATTGTTTGTATTGTGTGTATCTCTCTCTACCTCCCATATCTCATCCCAAAACCTTTGGATCAAATAGATGGTGAATGAAGAAGGACTAGTATTCTCTAGACCGATGAGTCAACGGGAGGTAGAACTATGGATTCAGAATATGTAGGATCACTTAAGGAACAACTTGATTGGAAGCAAGTATGAGGTTCAATACGCTCTTCGGTACTTTACAAAAAGTGCTGCAACATGGTGGCAGATGCATCAAGCCATACAAGGATGGAATGGAGCAAAGACTTGCAAGAATTCAAGAAGACTCTTACAAGATCTCGTCTCATCCGGAAGCACCATGATAACCCGAAGAAGAAACCTTGTGCATGCAAGATTTGCAGAGAAATAGGACACACCCAGGAGGAACACAAGGATGGATGCCCTCATTGTGAGGAGAATCACCCAGCTGAAGAATGCCCGACTGGGCAGGTTACTTGTTTCCTGTGTGAAGGAGTTACTCATTTCCCGGCTCAGTGCCAAATTTACACCAAGGTATAGGAAATTACAAGCAGCAGAAAGAAGCCCTTAGGAAATGTTTGGAAGAATCCATGATGGAGGAATTCATTGCTATTCATGTGGAGAAGAAGGACATTATTCCCAGTATTGCACGAAGGAAAGAGAAGAGTATCTCGGAGACTTCCCGACAGCAGAAGTGAAGTTTGACCCTCGGGAAATAGAATCTCTGATCATTACGGAGAAATCCAGGAAGAGGAAACGAAGGCATCCCCAGAACAACCCAATTTCTGTAGAGAAGGACCTGAGTAATATCACTTGTTACAGGTGCAAGGATTTAGATCATTACGCTGGTAAATGTCCAGAGAAGAAGCCAAGAACCCAAAGAGTAGACGCCATCTCCAAGAAGCCCAAAGACTTATCAAAAGTTATTTGTTTTCATTGCAAGGAAGCAGGAAATTATGCTACTAAATGTCCCGACAAGATGAAAGCTGGAGCTGAGTAGTTGGAATTTTGATATTGGTAGTAAGTGTAGTAGAAAGTAATTTTATTTTCATGAGTTCGATGAGTTGGATTATGTAATGGAAGTCTCAAAGTTTGTAATGGATTCATGAATCAATAAAGTTAATGTGTTATGATTTCATATGTTGAATTATATGAGTTGTTACTCCATGAAGAAAGAGCTTTGACCATTTTCGAGGATATGAGAAAATATGGTCCATGGAAGAATTTGTGCATTTCAAGGGTTAGTACCCTATGAGGACACTCACAAATGGAAAGTAAAATGTATTCCATAGAGTGGAGTCTGGACAATAGGAGTATGAGTTTTATTCCGATACATTGATTGCACCAAGAGTATGAAGGAATGAAGTATTATCGGAATTAAATGGAGGTGTAATGTTGGAATATGGAACAATATAACTCCAAGGATGAGTTGAAGCGATACCAGCGTTGAAGTGGGCCCACAACCCACAGGCCCAGGAGTTAATAAGGATCAAGCAATACCTTGTTAAAAGAAGAAATTTGGAAGAAGCTGTTATTTGATCAGCAGACGTTTCTTAGGAGGATACTATAACCCGAGAGTTGTGAAGAAACGTTAGATGTCTTGTCTAGCTTGCAGAAATAATGGATTTACCCGAACCCAGTTCGGCGACAAGAGAAATTCTGCAATGCTTGTGAGGATGCCCAAGTGTTAGACTACGTGATTCACTGTCGGCGTATGTAGTAATGGTTCAAGTACGGGATGGATTGGCCCCCATACCGGAGACTTCTTTCATGAACTATCATATGTTGATGGAAAATCAGAGAGACTTGAAAACCTTAGAAGAGTGTCGACGCGATAAGCCATAAAACCTTAGAATGGTAGGAGGATTGATCCCTGTAATAGGCAACCGTTGCCAATCGTAGGTTATACAGTGAGACTAAACCCCGACCATTTTCCTGCAGGAGAAACCATAAATTGTTGACCACCATGAGATCTTGATAGTTGTTTAGTATTGGCGACAGACCCATCAGAAAGAAGACAGTCTCGGAAGAACCTCACCAAGATGAAAGGACACGTGTTTGGAGAAGAGGTTATGCCCTTACAGGTCGAGCACATGTGAAAGAGTTATTCCGAAGAATATGAGAAGACCGACACCGTCAACCCAAAGGATGGAGTACATGAGTTTTGTTGGAACCGTAACCCTGCCTTTAAGTGTGCTAGCCCACTAGACCATTCCGATCAATGGTATTGCTGGAAGACCCCCCAAACCCTAACCTTTTCTTGCTAGCCTTTTCGAATCTCGAGGACGAGATTCATTTTAAGTGTGGTAGGTTTGTAACATCCCACAATTCTAAATTTTGGAATGTTATATTAATAAATATTTATGATTGTTTGTTTGATTGTTGTGTGACTGATTGTGTGAAATTGAGTGGAATTTGAAACTTTTTGAAAGTTGAATGAGAGGGAATGAAATGACTTTCCCAAACTTTTTCACTTTGCATTCTGAACTCCATGAATTCAAATTCTTGTCAAATGCAAAACCCTAGAGTGAAGATGACATGACTTCTCCCAATTAAAATGAAAAGGGTTTTTGAAAATATTTGAATTTCATTTTTGCAAATAATCCAAACCAGAAACTTTATGCAACTCAATGATTTTCATGAGAGAAGATAAAATGAGTTCTTAAAATTATGTGAAATATGAGTTGAAAGTTTAAAAGATTCAAATTGGAAGTTCTTTTGAAACCCTTTTTTTTCAATTCAGAGTTATTTGGTTTTTCTTCAAATTATTTTCTCCAAAAAATAAAATATATGGAAAATAGGGTAAAATGATTCCCTAAAGTAGAAAATGGAGAAAAAATGAGTTTGAAATCATTTTGGTATTTTAAAATATTTTATTTGGTTTTTTAAATGAACCGGTAGCACTGTTTTCCTTATTTAATTTTTTGTGGATTTTAGTTGCCTTTGAAAATATGTTCATATTTTAGGATTTATGTTTCTGAACATTTTGATATATTATATGCGTATATTATATTTCTATTTGTTTCTTAGTTTATTTCTGTTCTGTTCTCTGTTTAAAAGAAAAAGGGGAAAAGTCTTTTTAAAAGGCTGAAGCCTAGTCGTCCAGGCCAGCTCGCTCTCTCCCCGCGGCCCAGCTGGCCCAGCAGCTCGCTCCCGTGCCCGAAAACCCTTCGCGCAGGTCGCCCGCTCCCTCTCGCTCTTGCCCGCAGCCACTGACGCATGGGGCCCGCCGTCTTCTTCCTCCTCACGCCAAGCCAAGTCGACGCCGGAGCTCGCTCAACCGCCGCCGTATCCCGGATCGCTCGGGATCCTCTTCCCCGATTCGCCCCCTCCTCCAAGAACCCCTCCCCCTATATATACCCCTCTTCCTCGTTCGTTTCCGCCCTAAAGCCGCCCCGAACCCCTCTCCCCCGCATGTATTGCCTCGCCGGAGCTCGAGCACCGCCGCCACGCCATTGCCGCCGCAGCACTCGACCCCGACCACCTTGCCGCCACCTGAGATCACCACCGTAACCCCATCGCTCGTCCGCATCTCCCCGTGCCCTCACCCAAGCCCGAAACGCATCGGACCGCCGTCATCCGCCGAAGCCCGAACGCCATCGCCGCGTCAACCTCTCCGCCGTCCTCCTCTGACGTCCCCGAGCTCACCACCGACCACCATCGTCATTGCCATCATCTTCCGCATCTCCTGGACGCCTCCCCCGTCACCGGGGACCACCGGAGGCATCGACCGCGTTGAACCCGAGCCGCCGGAACCTCGCCGGAGTCACCTCGCCGCCGCTGTGAGCATCCCCTCTCTTCTCCCCCGTTCGATCTTTTTTCAACGCTCTAGATTAGATCTATCGAGTAGGTTTTTTTTAATAGATCGGTTTAGTTCCGGTTTGGTACGGTTTTTATTCGGTTTAGATCGGTTCAGGTCTAGTCGTTTTAGCCGATCGGTCTTTCTGTTTTAGCCCGTACACGTTTGTGTTATTTTACGACCGAGCGCTAGATAGTTCAGATCGCCCACCTCCCTGGCCCGATAGCAGTAGGCCACGTAGCTAGTGCCCGATTGTTTTTTTATTTTCCTTTCTGTTTTAAAAACAGAATAGTTCTGATTTTATATTGCTTATAAATTTTATGTTTTAGATCAAAATTTAGTGTTTCTTTTTGCATTAGTTTTATAATTTCTTGAAGTTTCTGCTAGTGCAATTGGATTTCATATTTGAGTTGTTTAAAATTGAATTTGTTGAAATTTGTTCAAATCACCAACTTGGTCGTATCTTGAGTTTTATAAAATATTTTTGATTGATTCTTTTTGCTACTGTTTTGTTATAGTTTTTTCTATCCAGTAGCTTATAGTGATTTATTTTTAGTTTATTTTAAATTAAGTTTTTAGCAAAACAGTACTGTTTTAGTTATAGTTTTGTTTTAAGTCTTTTCTTTATTGCTTTTATTAGTTTTAAATTATTTCTTTTTTGTCACTCTTGAAAAATTTAGTTTAGTTTATGTTAGTCAACAAAAGAAAATTTTGTTTTTGTTTTAAAATTTTATTTTACTTAGTTTTGTAGGAAAACTTGTTTAGGTCATAGTTAGTGTTTCATAAAAACTTTTTATTTGTTTCTTTTTACAAATAAAATTTTATGAAAAATACCTTCTGTTAACTTAGTTGCTTTACTTTGTATTTTCTGTTAATTTATTAGTTTAGTGTTTTAATTGTTGTTAAGTTTTTACTTAGGACAAAACTGTTTTGTGTTATGTCTTAGAGTTTTCTTTAGTAGTTTTGTTGTGTAGTTTTCCTTTGTTTTTATTTGGTGTCCCTTGTTGATTTGCATTTTATTTGTTGGTTTTATTATGAGTGTTAGAATTGCTTGCTAGTATGTTTGCTTATATGAATGCTATGTTTGACTATATAGATTTTCAACGGAGTGACGAATAGTTCTACCAAGTCATTATTCTGAGAGCGTTATTATCTTCATCAAGTATTACCAGGCAAGTTCACTTTGACCATGTTTTTCATACCTATGTTTTATTTGCATGTAGTAGCACCGTTTCAACAATCCCTCCAGTAGTGTTATTGAATCTTGTAGTTGAGTAGAATGCATGAGGTAGGAACCCATCTCCTTATTACAAGCCCGGGACATTGTTTAGTTTCAATGCTACGCTATCGTAGACGGGGTTGGTATGAGTGTTCGGGAGTGGTGTGAGAATGTTGGACTCTACGTCAGTGACGACAAATTCATGATGGCATCGGCAAGGACTGCATCTTTAGGACTTTCAAGACTTCAACATTTCGAGACTCGAGACAAGAATTCAATACACACTACTGGGTGAAGGACGGTTGACGGGCACCCTGGAGCAACCAGTGGATGGCCGGGATGCATGGAGAAGCGCCATGACATCTTGCGGAAAGCTTCACCCAGACTCAAAGAGACGGAAGAATACTTCATGCCCGGAAGCTTACCTGTGCAACCGCAAGTCACTATGGGCTCTGGCTTGGTTGACCTTAGTTGTGACTCTGGCTGGGACGGTGCTAGCAGATGTAGAACTACGGTAGGATTGGATGAGCACCGGACAGTGGTCAGAGGAACTCTTCGGAAGACCATGTTTCGGTCATCTTGTTCTCAAACACCCTGAAGTGCGAGAACGTAAAAAGAGGGATCGAATCTTGCGGGTAAAGTGTACAAACCTCTACAGAGGGTTAAAACCTAATCGATTAGCCGTGTCCCCGGTTACGGACAATTTGAGCCTCTGGACTTGGATCTATCTCGGAACTCTCAACACCGGACTGATAACATAATTGTGGGCAAGTTATGATGATTTTGGGCTATGAGACATCGGTTGGCGGAACCATGTCATGATAGAAAACTCCGTAGTACAGACTCCTGATGTTCCTTTGTTATAGGAAAATAAAATCAGCTTTTACGCAAACAAAACTCAGATACAGAGCCACAAAGCCATATTGCATATAGTATAGTTTATCATCTATTTTTCTTACAGTGATCTTGCCTGTACATTCAATGTACTGACCTACACGGCTGCAACGTATCATGTTGCAGATACTTTCTTCCAACGAGTAAGAGTACGGTACAGGGTTACAGTCTACACTCAACCTGCCGATGGCGTTGATGGGACTCCACACCCGACTATTTGTTTCTGCTGTGACTTATGAGGTATATATATATTAGTTTTACGTTATTTGTACATGTGATTGCACTTTGATATATACATTGATGTACTGTGTGTGCCAGCATACTGATCCAGGGATGGCACAGAAACACAGAGACTTGACCGTCTGAGGTCGGGTCGCTACAAGGAGCAAGCGGAGTGCCAATAAAATCATTGTTGTTGGTATTTGAGAAATCACATAACTTGGTGTTCTCTTGAGTCATGATGACCACACAACAAGATTGCACTCAAAAACAGACCCGGCAAGAAAACGGCGAATGGAAAAAGAGAGGCGAATAAAATGGCAAATTTTTGTGAAGTGGGGGAGAGGAAAACGAGAGGAAAATGGCGAATAATGTAAATTGAAAGGAGATGAGATTTGTGATTAGGAACCTAGTATATGTTGAAGATCCTCCCCGGCAACGGCGCCAGAAATTCTCCTTGATGGTAGCTGCAACTACATCGGTATCTCCCCATAGAGGGAGGGATGATGTAGCACAGTGACGGTAGGTATTTCCCTCAGTTATGAAACCAAGGTATCGAACCAGTAGGAGGACCAAGCAACACAACATAAACAACACCTGCACACAAACAACAACACCTCGCAACCCGACGAGTTAAAGGAGTTGTCAATCCCTTCCGGGGTACGGCGCCTCAAGATAGGCAAGCGGACGTGAGGTAAATTGTTGTAGATTGATAGATCGAACGCCAAATAAAATAAATAAAGATAAAACACAGGAAGGTATTTTTGTATTTTTTGGTTTAATAGATCTGAATAAAAATGCAAAGGAAAGGTAGATCGCAAGGCAAATATATGAGAAAGAAGACCCGGGGGCCGTAGGTTTCACTAGTGGATTCTCTCGAGAAAAATAGCAAATGGTGGGTAAACAAATTACTGTTGGGCAATTGATAGAACTTCAAATAATTATGACGATATCCAGGCAATGATCATTACGTAGGCATCACGTCCAAGATTAGTAGACTGACTCCTGCCTCCATCTACTACTATTACTCCACACATCGACCGCTATCCAGCATGCATCTAGTGTATTAAGTTCATGGAAAAATGGAGTAATGCAATAAGAACGATGACATGATGTAGACAAGATCCGTTTATCTATATGGCGGTAGATATAGATCTCGTCTTTTTATCCTTAGTAGCTATGATACATACGTGTCGGTTCCCTTTCTGTCACTGGGATCGAGCACTGTAAGATCGAACCCACTACCGGGCACCTCTTCCCATTGCAAGATAAATAGATCAAGTTGGCCAAACAAAACCCAAATATCGGAGAAGAAATACGAGGCTATAAGAGATCATGCATATAAGAGATCGAAGAAACTCAAATAACTTTCATGGATATAAAAAGATATAACTGATCATAAACTCAAAGTTCATCGATCCCAACAAACACACCGCAAAAGAGTTAAATCATATGGATCTCCAAGAGACCATTGTATTGAGAGTTCAGCGAGAGAGAGAAAGCCATCTAGCTACTAACTACGGACCTGAAGGTCTACAAAGAACTACTCACGCATCATCGGAGAGGCACCAATTGAAGTGGTGAACCCCTCCGTGATGGTGTCTAGATCGGATCTGGTGGTTCTGGACTCTGCGGCGACTGGATGAATATTCTGTCAACTCCCCTAGGGTTCTGGTATTTTTGCGGTATTTATAGAGCAAAGAAGCGGTCCGGGGGGCACCCGAGGTGGGCACAGCCCACCAGGGCACGCCTGGGCCTCCTGGCGCGCCCTAGTGTGTGGTGCCCCCCTCGGGGCACCCCCAGGTGCAACCAGGGCCCATTGTCTTCCTTCTAGCCCATAAAAAATCATCATGAAGTTTCGTGACATTTGGACTCCGTTTGATATTGATTTCCTGTGATGTAAAAAACATGGAAAAAACAGCAATTGGCACTTCGCACTATGTCAATAGGTTAGTACCAAAAAATGATATAAATGACTATAAAATGATTATAAAACATCCAAGATTGATAATAGAATAGCATGGAACAATAAAAAATTATAGATACGTTAGAGACGTATCAAGCACCTCTATGATTGTTACAACCGGGTAATCCAGACGTGTACCTCAGACGGGTGAAGCCGAAAGCTAGCGTTCTTAAGAGAATAATTGGTCGGCAATCAAACGGTAGATTGTTACATTCTGGTAACTCTTCAAACATACAGGACGGCTTTTTCCGTATTGCGGACCAAAGCCACGACATGCATAACTACAGCATGCCAACCCAAGGAAAGGAACCCTTAACGGAACTATTCTCCTTGGAAGATGTTTCTTACATATGTAATATATCATACATCCCGAACTAAATATTTTTGTCTGTTTGAGCACAATGACTGGGTTGCCTGGTTTTCGGACATAGTGAATGCTTCTTTTGATTCCAAACAGTATCCGGAAACACTCCACCATTTTGGTTCGGAGGTTAAAGCCGAAAGCCTGCAATGACAAACTTTTCACATGTTCGGATAAAGGTACATGTTGATCATAAAGTACATTAATACATTGAATCAAATACCTATTCCTTATCTATTCCATCTATAAGACTGTCTAACTTATAGTCTTCCTGAGAATACTTCGCAGCTATCATTACTTGGTCATACACCAAATTCAAAGGAATTTCCTTCCCGTCTGGTCCCTGTGGTCCCACTCGGGCCATATGATTTGGATCTAGCTTGGTGAAGCATGTTTTCACCATGGCCCAGGCTTCTCATGCGCCTTCATGGCAGGCGGATGTCTTCCATAGCTCAAACTGGCGTCGGGCACCTTTGAAAAGGGTTTGCCAAGCCCTCCATACTTTCTGGAGGGGTATCAGATGGCCATAATGCCTTCACCATACTCCTCATGGCTTTCCGGGCCCGAGCATGTACCATGGACAGTTCCTTCAGCATGTCACCTTGAAATACGGATACTTCTTCTTTCGGTCGACTAGTTAACAGGCCTGCAGCAACACAGTCATGACGTTCCGAATTATGGACTAAACATGAGCCCCTAGGGGGGTTTTAAATAAGAAAGGAAGACATACCGAACATGCCGCCCTTCAGCTTCTCATTTTCTTTCTACGCGGCCGATAACTGAGCCCTTAAGCTCTATATCTCTTCGGATTGTTTGTCTTTTCCTTCCTCGCATTTTTTCTTCCCGGACGCGCTCGCTGCAGCCTTTTTCATTTCCGCCAGTTCGGCGGTGACGACATTTAGCTGCGTCTGATTTATCTTTAGCTCCTGGGATAGCTCAGTATTCTTCTCTTTGAGAACCTGCGGGTCATATCGATCCTTAAATTGGTTTGCCTCAGCGCTTGAAGTCTCGGGGGCTACTGGCATATAACTATTAAAAATTGCATAAGCTTTTACCTGTATATCCTTTGAGAATAACTGAGTGACTCCAGCAAGTCCGTCTCGAGCGGCTCGGATATATGCACCCACCGAGCTGAGTGCGGTAAATTCTTGCTCGGAAAAGGCTGGAGCACGCATGGCCTCTTTCAATCGACGATGATTCATCATGCTCTCCACCTCGGAATTCATGACTGATACATCGTCTGAATCCTCATGCGGCGACGGGACTAGCGTTGCATCGGCTCTCACCCTAGTTAGCGAGTCCGACACCGGATTGGCTAACATTCGGCTAGCAGGGCGTTTTCCCACTGTCTTCTGCGTGTTTCTCCTGATATCAAGGGTAAAAAGAGACGTTAAAACAATTTGGACTCGTGCCCAAGCTTGTATAAAGCGGACATACCTCTTGGAAGACTGTGAGGTTTCTACAACACTCCCGGTCCCCTTTCATTTTGAACGACTGATGCGGCTTGAAGCTACGTCGGTATTTCCCCAAAGAGGAAGGGATGATGTAGCACAGCAGTGGTAGGTATTTCCCTCAGTGATGAAACCAAGGTTATTGAACTAGTAGGAGAACCAAGCAACACAACGTAAACAACCTCTGCACACAAATAACAGATACTCGCAACCTGGTGTGTAAAACGGGTTGTCAATCCCTTTTGGCGCCTATAGATAGGCAACGGACGTGAATAAATTGTAGTAGATTGATAGATCGAACGCCAAATAAAATAAATAAGAATAAATTGCAGCAAGGTATTTTTGTATTTTTGGTTTAATAGATCTGAAAATAAAAGCAGAGGAAAAGTAGATCGCAAAGGCAAATAATATGAGAAAGAGACCCGGGGGCTGTAGGTTTCACTAGTGGCTTCTCTCGAGAAAAATAGCAAACGGTGGGTGAACAAATTACTGTTGGGCAATTGATAGAACTTCAAATAATCATGACGATATCCAGGCAATGATCATTATATAGGCATCACGTCCAAGATTAGTAGACCGACTCCTACCTGCATCTACTACTATTACTCCACACATCGACTGCTATCCAGCATGCATCTAGTGTATTAAGTTCATGGAGAAACGGAGTAGTGCAATAAGAACGATGACATGATAGACAAGATCTATCTATGTAGAGATAGACCCCATCGTTTTATCCTTAGTAGCAACGATACATACGTGTAGGTTCCCCTTCTGTCACTGGGATCAAGCACCGTAAGATTGAACCCACTACAAAGCACCTCTTCCCATTGCAAGATAAATAGATCAAGTTGGCCAAACAAAACCCAAATATCGGAGAAGAAATACGAGGCTATAAGCAATCATGCATAAAAGAGATCAAAGAAACTCAAATACTTTCATGGATATAAAAAGATAGATCTGATCATAAACTCAAAGTTCATCCGATCCCAACAAACACACTGCAAAAAGAGTTACATCATATGGATCTCCAAGAGACCATTGGATTGAGAATTCAGAGAGAGAGAGAGAGGAAGCCATCTAGCTACTAACTACGGACCTGAAGGTCTACAAAGAACTAATCACGCATCATCGAAGAGGCACCAATGGAGGTTGTGAACCCCATTCAAGCTGGTGTCTAGATTGGATCTGGTGGTTCTGGACTCTGCACCGGCCGGAATTGATTTTCGTTGACTCCCCTAGGGTTTCTGGAATATTGGGTTATTCATAGAGCAAAGAGGCGGTTTGGGGGCACCCGAGGTGGGCACAACCCACAAGGGCACGCCTGGGCCTCCTGGCGCGCCCTGGTGGGTTGTGCTCTCCTCGGAGCACCCCCAGGTGCAGCCAAGGCCCATTAGGTATCTTCTGGTCCATAAAAAATCTCTGTAAAGTTTCGTTGCATTTGGACTCCGTTTGGTATTGATTTCCTTTGAGGTAAAAAACATGCAAAAAACAGCAACTGGCACTTGGCACTATGTCAATAGGTTAGTACCAAAAATGATATAAAATGACTGTAAAATGGTTATAAAACATCCAAGATTGATAATATAACAGCATGGAACAATAAAAAACTATAGATACGTTGGAGACGTATCAACGACTACCCTGTGTAGGGTCTACCCTTGAGGAGGTACAATCTGCCGAGCGCCAATCCTATTAAAGTACGGATTAGTATAATGGACAAAGGTGCAAGTAGGGACTTCTTTTTAAGAACCCTCCGAATACTTATGATGGAGAAGGGATAGGGGCGAGGGTAGTCGGCGGTGATAGCCACTTCCGAGCCGTTAAGGCTCGCTTGATAAAATACCCCATCATCGAACTCTATGTATATATCCGGATCCTCGCGAAAGCCAGGGTCTCCATCGCGATTATGATCCTCTGGCTGTGGGGGCAGTACAGTGAACATCCTCAATCATCTTCCGCCATGACTGTTTTAACAAAGAACAAATTGGATTAGCATGCCGTGACAACAATAAGGCAACACAGATAATTGAAGCCTTACCCATTCAATGGGGTTGTACATGGAATAGCCTTCCCGACAGTTTAAGTGGAGGAAATCATCTTTTTCACCCTTATACAAATCGGCCAAGATTGTGGCCAGTTCGACAAGGGTATCCGGACCCTTCCGTCTGTAACGGGACTGATACGTCCATTTTGCATCATGTTTTCTTACTGTTATTTATAATGTTTTTATCCATAATAATGCTTTTTGGAGTAATTCTAATGCCTTTTCTCTCATAATTTGCAAGGCACACACCAAGAGGGAGAAATCTGGCAGCTGGAAATCTGGACTTGAAAAAGCTACGTCAGGCTACCTGTTCTGCACAACTCCAAACAAGCTGAAACTTCACGGGGATTTTTTATGGAATAAATAAGAATTACTGGAACAAATATCTACCAGAGGGGGGCCACCAGGGGGGCACAACCCACCTGGGCGCGCCAGCCCCCCTGGCACGCCCTGGGGGGTTGTGGCCTCCTCGGCCCACCTCCGGTGCCCATCTTCTGGTATATAGGTCGTTTTGACCTAGAAAAAAAAGAGGAGGACTTTCGGGACGAAGCGCCGCCGCCTCGGGGCGGAACTTGGGCAGGAGCACTTTTTCCCTCCAGCGGAGCGATCCGCCGGGGGAACTTCCCTCCCGGAGGGGGAAATCATCGTCATCATCATCACCAACAACTCTCCCATCTTGGGGAGGGTAATCTCCTTCAACACCTTCAACAACACCATCTCATCTCAAACCCTAGTTCATCTCTTGTGTTCAATCTTGTTACCGAAACTATAAATTGGTGCTTGTGGGTGACTAGTAGTGTTGATTACATCTTTTAGTTGATTACTATATGGTTTATTTGGTGGAAGATTATATGTTCAGATCCAATATGCTATTCAATACTCCTCTGATCATGAGCATGTTTATCATTTGTGAGTAGTCACTTTTGTTCTTGAGGTCACGGGAGAAATCATGTTGCAAGTAATCATGTGAACTTGATATGTGTTCGATATTTTGATAGTATGTATGTTGTTATTCCCTTAGTGGTGTCATGTGAATGTCGACTACATGACACTTCACCATATTTGGGCCTAAGGGAATGCATTGTGGAGTAGCTATTAGATGGTGGGTTGCAAGAGTGACAGAAACTTAAACCCCAGTTTATGCGCTATTCCGTAAGGGACCGATTGGACCCCAAAGTTTAATGCTATGGCTAGAATTTATTCTTAATAATTTTATCGTAGTTGTAGATGCTTGCGGGAGGGTTAATCATAAGTAGGAGGTTTGTTCAAGTAAGAACAGCACCTAAGCACCGGTCCACCCACATATCAAATTATCAAAGTAGCGAACACAAATTGAACCAACATGATGAAAGTGACTAGATGAAATTCCCGTGTACCCTCAAGAACTCTTTGCTTATCATAAGAGACCATTTTGGCATGTCCTTTGCCTCAAAAGGATTGGGCTACCTTGCTGTGCTTTTGTTACTACTATCGTTACTTGCTCGTTACAAATTATCTTGCTATCAAACTACTCCGTTGCTTACAATTTCAGCACTTGCAGACATTACCTCACTGAAAACTACTTGTCATTTCCTTCTACTCCTCGTTGGGTTTGACACTCTTACTTATCGAAAAGAGCTACAATTGATCCCCCTTACTTGTGGGTCATCAAGGCTATTTTCTGGCGCCATTGCCGGGGAGTGAAGCGCCTTTGGTAAGAAAACATTTATATAGTGTGCTGAAATTTATTGTCACTTGTTACTATGGAAAACAATCCTTTGAGGGGTTTGTTCGAGGCATCTCCACCTTGTCCGGAACCACAGTTAATTGCCCCTCAACCTATTGCATCTACTGAAAATATTGAATATGAAATTCCTTCGGGTATGATAGAACAACTGCTAGCTAATCCTTATGCAGGAGATGGAACTGAACATCCTGATATGCACTTGATATATGTGGAATTTGTGGATTGTTTGAGCTTGCAGGTTTACCCAGGGATCAAGTTATGAAAAAGGTTTTCCCTTTATCTTTGAAGGGAAAATCATTGGCATGGTATATGTTATGCGATGATATTGGATCATGGAATTGGAATCGTTTGAAATTGGAGTTCCACAAAAAAAATTACCCTATGCATCTAGTTCATCGTGATCAGAATTATATATATAATTTTTGGCCTCGTGAAGGAGAAAGTATCGCTCTAGATTGGGGGAGGCTTAAGTCAATGTTATATTCATGCCCCAATCATGAGCTCTCAAGAGAAATTATTATCCAGAATTTTTATGCTCGGCTTTCTCGTAATGATCAAACCATGCTTGATACTTCTTGTGCTGGTTCTTTTATGAAGAAGACTATTGAATTCCGGTGGGATCTTTTGGAAAGAATTAAACGCAACTCTGAAGATTGGGAACTCGACGAAGGTAAAGAGTCAGGTATTAAAATTAAATATGGTTGTGTTAAATCTTTTATGGATACCGATTCTTTTCAAAAGTTTAGCACTAAATATGGACTTGACTCCGAGATAGTAGCCTCCTTTTGTGAATCATTTGCTACTCATGTTGAACTCCCTAAAGAGAAGTGGTTTAGATATCACCCACCTATTAAAGAAGAAGCTAAATAACTGGTACCAATTAAAGAAGAAACTATACTTTATAATGTTGATCCAGTTGTTCCTTCTGCTTATATTGAGAAACCACCTTTCCCTGTTAGGATAAAGAAACATGCTAATGTTTCAACTGTGGTTAACAAAAGCTACATTAGAACACCTAAACCTGATGAACAAATTAAAGTTGAACCTAGTATTGCTATGGTTAAGATCTCCTAGAAGAAGATATAGATGGGCATGTTATTTACTTCTGTGAGGAAGCTGCTAGAATTGCCAAACGTGATAAAAAGGATAAACATAAACCGATTGTTGGCATGCCTGTCATCTCAGTTAAAATAGGAGATCACTGTTATCATGGTTTATGTGACATGGGTGCTAGTGTGAGTGCTATTCCTTACACTTTATATCAAGAAATTATGAAAGACATAACACAAGACATAGATGTTACTATTAAACTTGCTAATAGAGACACCATATCACCATTTGGGATTGTTAGAGATGTTGAAGTCTTGTGTGGGAAAATAAAATACCCTACTGATTTTCTTTTTCTTGGTTCCCCACAAGATGACTTTTGTCCCATTATCTTTGGTAGACCTTTCTTGAATACAGTTAATGCTAAGATAGATTGTAAGAAACAAACGGTTGGTGTTAGCTTTGGTGATGAGTCTCCACTGGTGCGCGTCGGTCCTAAACAAACAGTTTTTAACCCCTTTCCGCGACGGCATTTGGAACCATCGCCAAGTGAGTGTGGGCGATAGGGGGGTCCTTCCCACACGACCCAGAAACCGTCGGGGATAGGGCCCCTACAGTACTCCTACTCGTTTCTGCTCGCATTGCCATCACAGTCGGTATTCTGTGGTTCTACGTTTATGATGCGCGGCCCATGACAAACGTTTCACTATTATAGAACATGTATGATGCGCGGCCCATCACAAACGGTTCACCGTTAAGAAGATTAGCTAACCATCGTACGAGTGTCGGACAAGATTACGAAACGTTGGACCGTCGTAACATCGTCGTACACGACAACTATCGCACACGCTATTCTGTGGTGCAACGTTTATGATGCATACTTCATCAGAAACAGTTCATGGTTGCGAATCGTGTACGATAAGGCAACTAACACAAACGTTTAGTTTGCCCTCACCGTTTGTGATATTGTCTGACAACACACACGCTTTGTAAACGGCAACTGTGTGCATGCTTGCACATGTTTCCTCTCTGTGAACCGTCTCCGATTATGGTGCATATCACAAACGTTTGTGTTTGACTAACCGTGTGTGCCGTAACAACCTGGAGAGCGTGATTTCACCGTAATTTAATTGCTGCTTTTCCAAATTGTACCAGATTTGGATTTGAATTTGAATGTATGCTACAGCTTTATTCATATCCATCAGGTTCAAACAACCAATGCATTATTCGATTCATAGGTACATATGTTCAAGAATTACATAAGAACCAAATAAGGAATGATGAACCACAGTTATATACTTGTACTATTAAAGACGGTAAAGAAAGAGGCGAAATATATTCTGGTTGCTGAACAAGGTGAAGCAGAATGCCCATATTGTGCCCTCCTCCATGGAGAAGGCACGCACGACTCTAGTCCAACCCCTTGTGATGGCCGACCGCCCATCCTTCATGGTCTTCAAGAAAACATATAGATAATCATCGTGTTCTGGTAGAAATACTTTAACGTTTGCATGCCCACCAATCATGTAGTTTGAGAGGTAATCTTGAGTAAACTGCTTTGGCAACCACTGCAAAGGAAAAAGATTGAGACATTGTCATCTAACACAACTCATTATTGGCAGTAAAAGAAGGTTGCAGAGTTCTTACTTACCATCCTGCAGTTCGATGTTGTCTTGGATAAAGTGTAAACAAATAGTTTAATTGCCATCTTTGGACCCATTTTACTAACAATCTTTATCAGCTTCCTCACTTGATGCTGGTTCATCGATATCTCATTGCCCCATACGCACAAAGGGTCGAAACGCGGATCTTTACCAATGACATATGTACCTAAAAGCACCAAGTTAATATTAGAAGCTAAACAACAATTGCACAATGATGTAGTACAACACTCTTTTATAATATGTCTATATACATCTGTATGTGGTAGTCCATTTGAAATCTCTAAAAAGATAAATATTTAGGAATGGAGGGAGTATCTTATAACATCCAATATACTCACATATTAGATGAATTAACATCTGATATTATGGGCCGGAAGGAGTTCAGTTCATTCTTACAAATTATCGGCTGATTAACTGCTGCTGTATCCACGGGTTACAGTTAGTTTGAGCTAGTTCGGGCTCAAATAGCCCTAAAGTATATCTAAACATGAGGGCTCGATGGAGATGTAGAATGGCAAATTGTTGACAGCGAGCCAGAGGAGATCAGCGCGGGGCAATGGATGAGATCGACGGCGGTTGAACCTGAGGGGTTGGGGGTGGGCCACTTAACCTGTGACACAGCCCGCCTCAGGGCGTCGCTGTCGATGACCTCGATGTCGTAGCCGGCGGACGAGACATGCCCGCATACTCCAGCCCGCTGCTTGAGTGCCTGCCGCCAGTAATGGTCGTCAGCTTCCTCGGTGACGTCGGGCGAAGAGACTGCTATACACCTCTTTTGGGCCAGTCGCTCCTCGAGCTCCATGGGAAGCGTAGTCGGGCTTAGGCTGCGATGCTCTGGAGTGGGGGATGGGGACGGGGATGGGGATTTGTGGGAAAGGGGGCGTTTGGCAGGCGTCATCTAAGAAACTCAGGGGGGCCGGGTATGGAGATCGGTGGGTAAGCTGCACGGGCAAACCGGTAGATGTTGACAATGGAGGCCTTGCGGCGGCGGCGGCGAGGACTTTGCTAGGGTTTCGAGCGAGGGAGGGTGTGTGTGTGTATGTGTGTGTGCGCATGCCCGAGGAGGTTTTGGGGTGTGTGTGTGTGTGTGTGTGTGTGTGGAGGGGGCGCGGGGTGTTTGAGGAAATGACGTGGGTACTGAAATTTTTACTACGCGGGAGTGAAATGCCGGGCTATTGAAAATTTTGATGATAGTGCATCGCACATGGTCCGGAGATAACAACCGTGTGTTATGAAACATAAAAACCCTCGAGGCGGGCAGATATTTTCTAGGGATGCAGGCGGGATTGGGAACAAGAAACATCGCACACGGTCCGGAGATAACAACCGTGTGTTATGAAAGAGAAAAACCCTCGAGGCGGGCAGCTATTTTGGAGAGGGGGAGCCTCGTGGAGCCCAATGTACTGTGCGGATGTGTGCGTGACAGGGGCACCGGCGTGGCACACGGTTAGTTTGAGTGAACCGTGTCTGTTGCGTCATCCGACTTGTCTAATGTTCATAAATTTGGCAAAAAATGACGCGGGAGAGGGTCAGAACACGAACAAACTTGCATGTGGACCAAATTTATGTATCAAAAGGGAGGTTTGATTTTCAAATACCAAATGCAACTTCAATGTGGCACCTCTCTTGCAAAGTGCACGGTATTGCTTGCCCCCACCCCCTCGTGTCGGCACGAAGGGAATCCTAAGCTATGAATGCATGCCCCCTCCCCCCCAACTGAGGTTCACCTAGCAAAGTGCGAAGTAGCTAGCAGCCCCCCTCCTCCCTCGTGTCAGCATGAAGGGAACCCTAAGTTGTGAATGCATGCCCCCCAACCGAGGTCATTCACCTACCAAAGTGCGAAGTAGCTAGCAGCCCCCTCCCTCGTGTCGGCACGAAGGGAATCCTAAGCTATGAATGCATGCCCCCCCAACCGAGGTTCACCCTAGCAAAGTGCGAAGTAGCTAGCAGCCACCCCTCCCTCGTGTCGGCATGAAGGGAATCCTACGCTATGAATGCACATGCCCCCCAACCGAGGTTCACCTAGCAAAGTGCGAAGTAGCTAGCAGACCCCTCCCTCGTGTCGGCACAAAGGGAATCCTAAGCTATTAATGCATGCCCTCCCCCCAACCGAGGTTCACCCTAGCAAAGTGCGAAGTAGCTAGCAGCCACCCCTCCCTTGTGTCGGCACGAAGGGAATCCTAAGCTATGAATGCACATGCCCCCCCAACCGAGGTTCACCTAGCAAAGTGCGAAGTAGCTAGCAGCCCACCCTCGTGTCGGCACGAAGGGAATCCTAAGTTATGAATGCATGCCCCCCCCCCCAACCGAGGTTCACCTAGCAAAGTGCGAAGTAGCTAGCAGCCCCCACCCCCTCATGTCGCCACGAAGGGAATCCTAATTAAGTTATGAATGCATGCCCCCCACCCAACCGAGGTTCACCTAGCAAAGTGCGATGTAGCAACCCCCCTCCCCCCACACACACTTTCAGTCGGCGGGCCAGAGAGGCATATATCTTACCAAGATGGATCATAAAACAGACCAAGAATAATCCACCTTCGTCGTACAACCTCTCTATTGTTGTTGGTCAAAGTGATGGCCGTCCATGCGACCCCGGAGACGGGCTAGCTCATCAATAATCACACAAGTAGCTAGTCCCCGAAGACAACCACTGCATGCGTGTGGCCCATACATATGTATGGAGAGGTGTGTTTTTGAGTAACAATGGAACAACTTTGGTGTGGCACCGTGATTTCGAACTAGAAATCCCCACACCGAGTGAGGGTTAGGTTGACGATGCATATGTATGTTACACCACACTTCAAGCCAACGATGGGAATTCATATATGCATGCATGCGTGCATAGTATATGCGCTCAAACTTAATTAGGTCTGAATCTCACCATGACCTATACTATGATAACACGAACCAAATGAAGAATCCGCCATGGTAACCTATCTTGTTGTTGGTCAAGGATCATGGATGTCCACGCGGGCCCACGAATATATAGGCTTGTCGCCGATAACCACGCGAGGGAGTGTATCGTTCAAAGGCAACCACTACATGCATATGTATGGAGGTGATGCGTGCATGCATGTTTGAATACACAACATTGATGTGGCGCATGTGTCAAAAATCGTACACTAGCTCCCCACACAGAGCGAGATCGGTTCATGATGGTGTCATTGTACTAGCCACTTCGACCCGATGGGAGGGATTCATGCGTACACATGCATGTGTGTGTGCTCAAAGTGTATCATGCATGTCATCCCAAAGAAAAAATAATAATCCCCTCCTAAGTCAAATTAACCTGTCTTGTTGTCAGGCAAAAAGAAGTGATGGACTAAGCGGGCCCACAGATGGAAAGCATCAATATCGCTGATAACCGCTTAAGTGGGTGCGAGGGGACAACCACCACCGCTTTGCATGTGGGCCAAACATATATATGTTGAATACCCAAAACACACAACTTTGATGTGCCACATGCCTCAAACCCCGTAAACCATGCACCCACACAGAGCGAGGTTCATATCAAGCGTACTACATATGGTGGTGCCCCTTCACTGCATACTATATGCTCCTGCCGTAATATATGTACAACCCAAAAGAATCCTCATCAATGGTGAAATCAATTAGCCTCTCCCGATGTAGGTCAAAGTGATGCATGCATGCATGCATCGATGATGGCCTCGTGGGCCCACAGATGGAAGCATCAAACATGAGTGTCCTAGCTAGGATATATATGCATGTGGCCCAAAAAGGTGTTGTGTGATGTTTGAATAACCAATTTCACAATTTTGATGTGGCACGTGCCTCGGTAACCAAAAAGTCCCGACACTGGGTGAGGTGTACTTGTTCACGGACGCATACATATAGTATATATGCTAGTCCCCTCCCACCTCTTCGACGCATACTATATACCACCATAACACAAACAAAAAAGATTCTACCTTGCTGGTCAAATTAACCTCACTGTCGGCTGTTCATCAAAGTGATGGATGACGACCTCACGGGCCCACAAAAAGCATCACACGTGAGTATCGAGTGTCGTGTAGGACAACCATCGACTGCATGTGGCCAAAACATTTATGTATGAAAGGGTTGTGTAATGTTTTAAATAACGATTTCACGACTTTGATGTGGCACCAGCCTGCCTAACAAAACGGCCAACCCACACGGTGGCTCACAACTCGTAGTGTACTGCGAGCGGCCCACCACCCCCAGACGCACACACCCACACACACACCACGAATCCACCGCAACTACGATGCATGTTAAATTAATTACCCAGCGGTGAACATACATGTTACCAAAGGAGGGACGTTTTAATTTCAAAAAACTCACAGAGATCGTTAAGACATTTTAGTACATTGATTGATTGATTTTCTATGGGTATAATGTGCAAAAATCAAATTTGAGCTACATGCACACGTGACAGTGCACCTAAATGGATTGGAAAAACACATGTGTCTCACTGGGTGCATGTTTACTCCCCGTGCAACAAATTTCAAACATTGAGAATCTTGATTTTTAAATTCTAGTACATCCAAAACTTATTTGAAGTTCATGAAACTTATCGTGTTGTCATATGGACACCAATACAAAGTGGCATTGTACTTTTTTTGTCAAATTTGAGACCAGTTTTGATGTAATCTTTATCTAATTAGAGTGGGGAGATTATTAATAATGGGAACCAATATCCCAAACGGATTATTTATTCGAACCGTGAGCGTTAGACCAACAATGGATACGTGCCATGCTTCGGTTAAGCAATAAAGCGGAAGCATTAATCATCCAAATAGAAAAACAATATACGTGCCGCCGCGCAACTCGTGTGGCGTGCGAGCAGGCGTGAGTTGATGGGACGCGTGCGAGTAGTCCGCCGCGCAGGCAGACGGGGAGGCGTGCGTGCAGGTGTGTGAATTGACGGAGGCGTGCTCGCTGCGCAGTGCCATCGGGAGGCGTGCGAGTAGCTGTGTGAAACTTTGGTAGGCATGCCAGCAGTCCGGTGCGCAGGCTCACTGGGAGGTGAGCCATCGGTTTGACCACCGCCCGCCTCTCTCCCACAACTCCCACAACTCCATATTAATGGTGCGCTCGAGCGGCCGCACCCCCCATCCTCGCTACGCACACACAATCCTCTCTCTCCGCTTGCATCCTCGATGCCGCTCTCAGTCCTCAAAGCCGTCAGTGTATGAGGATGCCACCGAAGCGCCCCATCGGAGGGAGTGGCGACGCCGGGGCTGCTAAAGCACCGGAGCACGGGGTGGAGATGGAGACAGAGGTTGCCGTCACTGCCGGCGAGTTATCGCTGCACCCTGACGTCGTCGAGCTTCCACAGCCGGAGGCGGAGTTCCACACCGACTCCAACAACCACTCCTGCAACGACTCCGATGACGACGGACATCTGGTTAGTCATCTATACCCATTTGTGTGTCAAATAGATCATAGGGTTTCTCTGGTTACTCCTGCCTCCCCCTTTTTGGAATAGAAATCCTATGGTTATGTTCTTGCAATCCATGAAATCTGAGTAAGTTTCGTTAGATCTTTGTAGTGTATTGATTGTTTGAATGGTACAGGTGATAAGTGATTAGTTGTTTCATCCGTGCAAATGATTTCTGCTAGGTATCCGACTAGGGTTAGTGTTCGTGCTAATAATTCCTACCCAGGACTTGACAATTGATTTTGAATGACCTACATATGTTTGTGCCATTATTTTCTTCAAGATTGGTCTGTGCATAGATGACTGTGCTTAAAAATCGAACCATAATCTCTGGATATGTATAAATAAATAGCCATAAATTCCTAATCCTATTTCACGGCATGTAATCAGTGATTTGATGCCAAATTTGTTTTACTATTTGTATATGTGTTGTCTGACGATGTGGACAGCGAGGATGAAGATGCCCAGAGGAAGTACAAGAGACGAATCATGAGGGAGCTTTATGCGGGAATGCATAACAGGCGTATTAGGACCTGGAACAACGGCTATGGATGCCCATTTTGCAACCACAAGATTCATGACGTGTATCTAAGTGTTCTGGTGCATGCAAGAGGACGGGCCGTTGGCTCCTTCAAGCAGAAGTATTCTCGCAGGGTGGTGCATGGCGCGTACGCTGAGTACCCGGAGAAGCTTCAGGATCATGCCGACCGCATGTGAGATGAGATGGGATGGATCGAACTATGTACACTTGAGTATGCTTAATGACGGTTGAACTATGTACTTATGATAGAACTATGCTTATGTACGTGTACGCTTATTATCTATGTCTGAGTATGTTAAATATTTCGCCAAATTTTGGTAAAAATTACAACTAGGGACCAATAAACCAGGACGGAGATAGTACGCCAATCACACACGGTTCCCAAAATTGGAACCATGTGCAATGACTTTCATTTTGCCTGCTGCGTCAATCACACACGGTTCGCTCTAGCAAACCGTCGCCCCAAAAATTCTTTGTGGGACAGAAAACCCTCACCACCCAATTCAAAAAAGAAAAAAGAAAACCCTCACCATCCCCACGTCACAAAAACCCTCACCCCGCTCGCCACCCCCTCATCCCCTCCGGTACGTTCCCCATTCACACTTGCACAAGCTCCTCCGCGTCTATGCCATGGCACTGCCTATCGCGGCGGTAAACACTTAGCTCGCCGCCTGCCGCCGCCGCCATGCTGCCAGCAAAACCCATTGCATTTTGCCACTTCCGCTTGCCGCCGTCTATCGCCGTCGACTTTCTCGACGCTGCTCGCGGTCGACCCAGCTCCGCTCGGTTGGGGAATCTGCCATACTAAGGGTTCTTTCTCATGGACGACAAGGTAACTAATTTAACGAGATATTATCTCATCTCTTATCCCAGTTCATCTGCCTCCTTTAATCACCCGACAGAAATCGCCGTGAATTCATTTTTATTCAAGCTAATTTGAGGGTTTTCTTTCATTCATAGAATGTACAATGCGCTGACACTTCAGGACTTTGCGACCGCCACTAGAGATTCCATCTCATCGTACCAGATAACTTGAGGACGCGCGCGGTATGTTCAATCTCACCCTAAATCGGTTGGCATGGCCTAGTTTCCTGAACATATTCTAAATATTGCTACATTTGGATAAAAGGTGCCACATGCACCATATACGTCAAAGGGGATTTTCCCCTCTACTTTCTATATTAGGCAAATTAATGATGTCTTGTTCTTTTGATTACTCTCATTTTCCATGACATCATGTTTACCCTATCTGTTTAATTATAGATTTTTGTCCTTCGATTTCAACTGTGGTACAGTTCTTTCAATTTGGGCCCATATTTGCATGTTACCATATTTTCTTTAACAATCCTACCATTTTCTGTAGGACATCCCTCGCTATGCAACAGATTATGTAGTGCACAATTCTTCCCTTTACATAGATCAAGGCTCCACAGATGTCATACTGCACACAAACCATGGATTTACAATCGTTGGTACTATAAGACTTGATGAACATGGTGACTCCTATTTTGGCACTGGTTTTTGGAATGAAAGTGCAAAGTTTTATGTACTGAAAGCTGGCACTAAAATTGCACTGCACATAAAAGGGCCTGGTCATGAGATATATGCTAACTTCCCCGACAAAATCATCCGTCCAGACTTTGTTCGAAGTAAGTTTTCTTTTAAACTATCTGCATATGTTGACTTACCCAGCAATGTCAAATGAATTGTGTAGTATTTAAGCAACCAATTGTTATTCCCTTTTCTTACTATATTCCTACCTAATAACTTCTAGTTACCAATACACTTTTCTATTGCCCTGTTTTAACTAAATATTCCCTATACTCCCATTTCTACCAGAAAGCGCCGCTGACAAGGAGACTCCGGAGGTGGAGAACGGGGCTGTCAACAAGCGGAGGCGGGGCGAGCTAGAACTGCAAGCGACTCCAGCAGGCCTAGACTTAATCAGTAGCCTCGCAGATGATATGTTGAGAGTCATCATCTCCCTGCTCCCAATCAAATATGGGGCACGGACAACCCTCGTTTCCCGGCGGTGGCCCCCCTATGGAACTCAAGCCCTCTCGACCTCATCGACACCCACGAGCTCTGCCATGGCTATCGCAAAAGCTTGGATGCGTTCTCCAAGATCCTCGGCAGTCACCTTGGCCCAACCAAAGGCCTTAGAATGGGCAAGTTTCGTTCCAACGGCAAGGACCGAGCCAAGCTTGATGACTGGTTCTGATCCCCCACCCTAGATCGGCTCGAGGAGCTCACTTTTGATGATGGGCATATGCGGTTGCTGCCAACGTCCGCACTCCGCCTCGTGCCCACGCTGCGCGTCGCCAAGTTCAGGAACTGCCATTTCCCGCCCCTTAATGACGCGCCCACTCTTATTCTACCACGACTGAAGCACCTTGCTACCTCTTGAGCATGTGTTGGTTTTCCCTTGAAGAGGAAAGGGTGATGCAGCAAAGTAGCGTAAGTATTTCCCTCAGTTTTTGAGAACCAAGGTATCAATCCAGTAGGAGGCCACACGCAAGTCCCTCGTACCTACACAAACAAATAAGAACCTTGCAACCAACGCGATAAAGGGGTTGTCAATCCCTTCACGGTCACTTGCAAAAGTGAGATCTGATAGAGATGATAAGATAATATTTTTGGTATTTTTATGATAAAGATTGAAACTAAAGATTGCAAAATAAAAGGCAAATAGAAACAGCTAGTTGATGGAAGATTAATATGATGGAAAATAGACCCCGGGGCCATAGGTTTCACTAGTGGCTTCTCTCAAGATAGCATAAGTATTACGGTGGGTGAACAAATTACTGTCGAGCAATTGATAGAAAAGTGCATAATTATGAGAATATCTAGGCATGATCATGTATATAGGCATCACGTCCGTGACAAGTAGACCGACTCCTGCCTGCATCTACTACTATTACTCCACACATCGACCGCTCTCCAGCATGCATCTAGAGTATTAAGTTCATAAGAACAGAGTAATGCATTAGGTAAGATGACATGATGTAGAGGGATAAACTCAAGCAATATGATATAAACCCCATATTTTTATCCTCGATGGCAACAATACAATATGTGTCGTTTCCCTTTCTATCACTGGGATCGAGCAACGCAAGATTGAACCCAAAGCTAAGCACTTCTCCCATGGCAAGAAAGATCAATCTAGTAGGCCAAACCAAACTGATAATTCGAAGAGACTTGCAAAGATAACCAATCATACATAAAATAATTCAGAGAAGATTCAAATATTGTTCATAGATAATCTCGATCATAAACCCACAATTCATCGGATCTCGACAAACACACCGCAAAAAGAGTTACATCGAATAGATCTCCAAGAAGATCGAGGAGAACTTTGTATTGAGATCCAAAGAGAGAGAAGAAGCCATCTAGCTAATAACTATCGACCCGAAGGTCTGAGGTAAACTACTCACACATCATCGGAGAGGCTATGGTGTTGATGTAGAAGCCCTCCGTGATTGATTCCCCCTCCGGTGGAGTGCCGGAAAAGGCCCCAAGATGGGATCTCACGGGTACAGAAGGTTGCGGCAGTGGAATTAGGTTTCGTGGTGCTCTTTGATGGTTTCGGGGTACATAGGTATATATAGGAGGAAGAAGTAGGTCGGTGGAGCCACAAGGGGCCCACGAGGGTGGATGCCCGGGGGAGGGGGGTAGGCGCGCCCCCTACCTCGTGGCCTCCTCGTTCATTTCTTGACGTCCACTCCAAGTCCTCTGGATCACGTTTGTTCCAAAAATCACACTCCTGAAGGTTTCATTCCGTTTGGACTCCGTTTGATATTCCTTTTCTAAGAAACACTGGAATAGGCAAAAAAACAACAATTTGCACTGGGCCTTAGGTTAATAGGTTAGTCCCAAAAATAATATAAAAGTGTATAAATAAGCCCATTAAACATCCAAAACAGAATATATAATAGCGTGGAACAATAAAAAATTATAGATACATTGGAGACATATCAAGCATCGCCAAGCTTAATTCCTGCTCGTCCTCGAGTAGGTAAATGATAAAAACAGAATTTTTGTTGTGGAATGCTACCTAGCATATTTCTCAATGTAATTTTGTTTATTGTGGCATGAATGTTCAGATCCGAAAGATTCAAGATAAAAGTTTAATATTCACATAAAAATAATAATACTTCAAGCATACTAACCAAGCAATTATGTCTTCTGAAAATAACATAGCCAAAGAAAGTTCATCCCTACAAAACCATATAGTTTGGCCATGCTTCATTTTCGTCACACAAGAATGCTCTCATCTTGCACAACCCTGATGACAAGCCAAGCAATTGTTTCATACTTTAGTAATCTCAATATTTTTTCAACTTTCACGCAATACATGAGCGTGAGCCATGGACGTAGCACTATGGGTGGAATAGAATATAATGATTGGGGTTGTGTGGAGAAGACAAAAAAAAGTCTCACATTGACGCGGCTAATCAACGGGCTAGGGAGATGCCCATCAATTGATGTCAATGCAAGGAGTAGGGATTGCCATGCAACAGATGCATTAGAGCTATAAATGTATGAAAGCTCAACAAAATAAACTAAGTAGGTGTGCATCCAACTTGCTTGCTCACGAAGACCTAGGGCATTTGAGGAAGCCCATTGTTGGAATATACAAGCCAAGTTCTATAATGAAAAATTCCCACTAGTATATGAAATTTACAAAACAAGAGACTCTCTATCATAAAGATCATTGTGCTACTTTGAAGCACAAGTGTGGAAAAAGGATAGTAGCATTGTCCCTTTTTATTTCTCTTTTTTTATTTTTTCCCTTTTTTAGGCCTTCCTTTTTTGGCCTTTTTTCGGGGACAATGCTCTATTAATGATGAACATCACACTTCTATTTATTTACAACTCAATGATTACAACTCGATACTTAGAACAAAATATGACTCTAGATGAATGCCTCAGGTGGTGTACCGGGATAGGCAATGAATCAAGAGTGACATGTATGAAATAATATGCATGGTGGCTTTGCCACAAATACGATGTCAACTACATGATCATGCAAGGAAATATGACAATGATGAAACGTCATAATAAATGAACGGTGGAAAGTTGCATGGCAATATATCTCGGAATGGCTATGGAAATGCCATAATAGGTAGGTATGGTGGCTGTTTTGAGGAAGATATAAGGAGGTTTATGTGTGATAGAGCGTATCGTATCACGGGCTTTGGATGTACCGGCGAAGTTTGCACCAACTCTCAAGGTGAGAAAGGGCAATGCACGGTACCGAAGAGGCTAGCAATGATGGAAGGTTGAGAGTGCGTATAATCAATGGACTCAACATTAGTCATAAAGAACTCACATACTTATTGCAAAAATCTACAAGTCATCAAAAAACAAGCACTACGCGCATGCTCCTAGGGGGGTAGATTGGTAGGAAAAGACCATCGCTCGTCCCCGACCGCCACTCATAAGGATGACAATCAAAGAACACCTCATGTTTCAAATTTGTCACACAACGTTTACCATACGTGGATGCTACGGGACTTGCAAACTTCAACACAAGTATTTATCAAATTCACAACTACTCAACTAGCACAACTTTAATATCACTATCTCCATATCTCAAAACAATCATCAAGTATCAAACTTCCCTTAGTATTCAATGCACTTATATGGAAGTTTTTATTATATCCATCTTGGATGCCTATCATATTAGGACTAATTTTATAACCAAAGCAAATTACCATGTTGTTCTAAAGGACTCTCAAAATAATATAAGTGAAGCAAGAGAGATCAATAATTTCTATAAAATAAAACCACCACCGTGCTCTAAAAGATATAAGTGAAGCACTAGAGCAAAAGTATTTAGCTCAAAAGATATAAGTTCCAAAGATATAAGTTCAAAAGATATAAGTGAAGCATATAGAGTATTCTAATAAATTCCGATTAATGTGTGTCTCTATCAAAAGGTGTGTACAACAAGGATGATTGTGGTGAACTAAAAAGCAAAGACTCAAATCATACAAGACTCTCCAAGCAAAACACATATCATGTGGTGAATAAAAATATAGCTCCAAGTAAAGTTACCGATGGACGAAGACAAAAGAGGGGATGCCTTCCGGGGCATCCCCAAGCTTAGGCTTTTGGTTGTCCTTGGATTTTACCTTGGGGTGACTTGGGCATCCCCAAGCTTATGCTCTTGCCACTCCTTGTTCCATAATCCATCAAATCTTTACCCAAAACTTTAAAACTTCACAACACAAAACTTAACAGAAAATCTCGTGAGTTCCGTTAGTGAAAGAAAACAAAGCACTACTTAAAGGTCCTTTAATGAACTCATTATTTATTTATATTGTCATTAAACCTACTGTATTCCAACTTATCTATGGTTCATAAACTCCATTACTAGCGATAGATTCATCAAAATAAGCAAACAACACACGAAAAACAGAATCTGTCAAAAACAGAACAGTCTGTAGTAATCTGTATCTAACGCAAACTTTTGGAACTCCAAAAATTCTAAAATAAATTTCTTAACGTGAGGAATTTATATATTAATCATCTGAAAAAATAATGAACTAAATATCACTCTCCAGTAAAAAGTTGTTGCTAATCTTGTGAGCGCTAAAGTTTCTGTTTTTTACAGCAAGATAAAAAAGACTTCACGCAAGTCTTCCCAAAGGTTCTACTTGGCACAAACTCTAATTAAAACAGAAAACCATATCTAAACAGAATCTAGATGGATTATTTATTACTAAACAGAACCAAAAAGCAAAAAACTAAAATAAAATTGGGTTGCCTCCCAACAAGCGCTATCGTTTAACGCCCCTAGCTAGGCATAAAGGCAAGGATAGATCTAGGTATTGTCATCTTTGGCATGCAATCCATAAGTATCTCTCATAATAGATCAATAAGGTTATTTTATTTTATTTCTAGGAAAGTGTTCCATGCCTTTCCTTAACGGAAATTGGAATCTAATATTCCCTTCTTTCATATCAATAATTGCACCAATCGTTCTAAGGAAAGGTCTACCAAGAATAATAGGACATGAAGGATTGCAATCTATATCAAGAACAATGAAATCTACGGGCACATAATTCCTATTTGCAACAATAAGAACATCATTAATTCTTCCCATAGGTTTCTTAATGGTGGAATCCGCAAGGTGCAAATTTAAAGAACAATCATCAAATTCATGGAAACCTAACATATCACACAAAGTTTTTGGAATCGTGGAAACACTAGCACCCAAATCACACAAAGCATAGCATTCATGACCTTTAATTTTAATTTTAATAGTAGGTTCCCACTCATCATAAAGTTTTCTAGGGATATAAACTTCCAATTCAATCTTTTCTTCATAAGATTGCATTAAAGCATCAACGATATGTTTAGTAAAAGCTTTATTTTGACTATAAGCATGCAGAGAATTTAGCACGGATTGCAACAAGGAAATAAAATCTATTAAAGAACAATTATAATAATTAAATTCCTTGAAATCCAAAATAGTGGGTTCATTGCTATGTAAAGTTTTGACCTCTTCAATCCCACTTTTACCAATTTTTGCATCAAGATCTAAAAACTCCAAATCATTGGGACGCCTTTTAACTAAAGTTGACTCATCTCCAGTCCCATCATTATCAAGATTCATATTGCAAAACACAGATTTAATAGCGGAAACATCAATCACTTTTAGATCTTCATCTTTATTATCATGAAAACTAGAAGAACACGCTTTCACAAAGCAATCTTTTTTTGCACGCATCCTAGCGGTTCTTTCTTTGCACTCATCAATGGAAATTCTCATAGCTTTGAGAGACTCATTGATATCATGCTTAGGTGGAATAGATCTATGTTTTAAAGAATCAACATGAAGAGAAATTCTATCCACGTTCCTAGCCAACTCATCAATCTTAGGCAATTTTTCTTCAAGCAAAGCATTGAAATTCTTTTGAGAAATCATAAATTCTTTAACACTAGTCTCAAAATCAGAGGGCATGTTATTACAATTTCCATAAGAGTTGTTGTAGGAATTACCATAATTATTAGAGGAATTACTAGGATACGGCCTAGGATTAAAGTTTCCTCTATAACCGTTGTTACCAAAATTGTTCCTACCAACAAAATTCACATCCATAGATTCATTATTATTCTCAATCAAAGTAGACAAAGGCATATCAGTGGGATCATAAGAAACACTCTTATTAGCAAACTATTTCATAAGTTCATCCATCTTTCCACTCAAAACATTAATCTCTTCAATTGCACACACCTTTTTACTAGTAGATCTTTCAGTGTGCCATTGAGAATAATTAACCATAATATTATCTAGGAGTTTAGTAGCTTCTCCTAAAGTGATTTCCATAAAAGTGCCTCCCGCGGCCAAATCTAAAAGATTTCTAGAAGCAAAATTCAATCCGGCATAATTTTTTTTGTATAATCATCCATAAGTTCAAACCATGTGTAGGGCAATTACGTATCATTAATTTCATTCTCTCCCAAGCTTGTGCAACATGTTCATGATCAAGTTGCTTAAAATTCATAATATCGTTTCTAAGAGAGATGATCTTAGCGGGAGGAAAATACTTAGAGATAAAAGCATCTTTGCACTTATTCCTTGAGTCGATACTATTTTTAGGCAAAGACAAAAACCAAGTTTTAGCACGATCTCTAAGCGAAAAAGGAAATAGCTTCAGTTTAACAATATCATTGCCCACGTCCTTTTTCTTTTGCATATCACACAAATCAACAAAGCTATTTAGATGGGTAGCGGCATCTTCACTAGGAAGGCCGGCAAATTGATCTTTCATGACAAGATTCAGCAAAGCAGCATTAATTTCACAAGATTCAGCATCGGTAAGAGGAGCAATCGGAGTGCTAAGAAAATCATTGTTGTTGGTATTGGCAAAGTCACACAATTTATTATTATCTTGAGCCATCGTGACAAACAAGCAATCCAACACACAAGCGAACAAGAAGCAAACGAAAAAGAGGCAAACGAAAAGAGAAGGCGAATAAAACGACAAAGGTGAAGTGGGGGAGAGGAAAACGAGAGGTAAATGGAAAATAATGTAATGCAAGGGATAAGAGTTTGTGATGGGTACTTGGTATGTCTTGACTTGTGCGTAGACTCCCCGGCAACGGCGCCAGAAATCCTTCTTGCTACCTCTTGAGCATGCGTTGGTTTTCCCTTGAAGAGGAAAGGGTGATGCAGCAAAGTAGTGTAAGTATTTCCCTCAGTTTTTGAGAACCAAGGTATCAATCCAGTAGGAGGCCACACGCAAGTCCCTCGTACCTACACAAACAAATAAGAACCTTGCAACCAACGCGATAAAGGGGTTGTCAATCCCTTCATGGTCACTTGCAAAAGTGAGATCTGATAGAGATGATAAGATAATATTTCTGGTATTTTTATGATAAAGATTGAAAGTAAAGATTGCAAAATAAAAGGCAAATAGAAACAGCTAGTTGATGGAAGATTAATATGATGGAAAATAGACCCGGGGGCCATAGGTTTCACTAGTGGCTTCTCTCAAGATAGCATAAGTATTACGGTGGGTGAACAAATTACTGTTGAGCAATTGATAGAAAAGTGCATAATTATGAGAATATCTAGGCATGATCATGTATATTGGCATCACGTCCGTGACAAGTAGACCGACTCCTGCCAGCATCTACTACTATTACTCCACACATCGACCGCTGTCCAGCATGCATCTAGAGTATTAAGTTCATAAGAACAGAGTAACGCATTAGGTAAGATGACATGATGTAGAGGGATAAACTCAAGCAATATGATATAAACCCCATCTTTTTGTCCTCGATGGCAACAATACAATACGTGTCGTTTCCCTTTCTGTCACTAGGATCGAGCAACGCAAGATTGAACCCAAAGCTAAGCACTTCTCCCATGGCAAGAAAGATCAATCTAGTAGGCCAAACCAAACTGATAATTCGAAGAGACTTGCAAAGATAACCAATCATACATAAAATAATTTAGAGAAGATTCAAATATTGTTCATAGATAATCTTGATCATAAACCCATAATTCATCGGATCTCGACAAACACACCGCAAAAAGAGTTACATCGAATAGATCTCCAAGAAGATCGAGGAGAACTTTGTATTGAGATGTAAAGAGAGAGAAGAAGCCATCTAGCTAATAACTATGGACCCAAAGGTGTGAGGTAAACTACTCACACATCCTCGGAGAGGCTATGGTGTTGATGTAGAAGCCCTCCGTGATCGATTCCCCCTCCGGCGGAGCGCCGGAAAAGGCCCCAAGATGGGATCTCATGGGTACAGAAGGTTGCGGCGGCGGAATTAGGTTTTTGTGGTGCTCTTCGATGGTTTCAGGGTACGTAGGTATATATAGGAGGAAGAAGTAGGTCGGTGGAGCCACGAGGGGCCCACAAGGGTGGAGGGCGTGCCCAGGGTGGTAGGCGCGCCCCCTGCCTCGTGGCCTCCTCGTTCATTTCTTGACGTCCACTCCAAGTCCTCTAGATCACGTTTGTTCCAAAAATCACGCTCCCGAAGGTTTCATTCCGTTTGGACTCCATTTGATATTCCTTTTCTGTGAAACACTGGAATAGGAAAAAAACAACAATTTGCACTGGGCCTAGGATTAATAGGTTAGTCCCAAAAATAATATAAAAGTGTATAAATAAGCCCATTAAACATCCAAAAAAAATATATAATAGCATGGAACAATAAAAAATTATAGATACGTTGGAGACGTATCACACCTCGAGCTCGTCGCCGTCTGCCTCTCAAAGGGTGATATGGAGCGCCTGCTCCGTGGCTGTACTGCACTCGAGCACCTTCGTCTTCAGGCGATCAATGGGTTGAGTACCTTCCACATCACCTCCATGACTCTCCGGACTATTTATGTGTGTTGCTGGTGCGGCAGGAAGACATCACAAGATGTGTACCATGGTATGGTCATCCAGGACACACCTGCACTTGAGAGATTACTTGTAGTTGATCAAGAAGGTCCAACAAGAATCAATGTCATTTGTGCATCGAAATTGACAGTGGTGAGCTACTCGTCTGACAAATACTCTGAACTTGTTATTGGATCCACACCCGTTCAGGTACAACAGCCGCCTTCTACCTCTCCTTCTACAAATTAACATTATTTATAATTTTGAAGATGTTTGTTTGTCTGTCATTCAGAAAATGATTCCGACAAGCTTGACCCCGAAACTGCACACAGTGAAGGTCTTGGCACTAGAATCTATTGGGCCCGACCTGGAGCAAGTTGTCAGTTTCTTGAGATGCTTTCCGTGCCTGGAGATGCTATATATCGAGGTGATGTTCCTTTCCTGTTAAATGTTAACCATAAGGGAGTTCAATTTGTGACACCTTTTCCAAGTTTACAATGACAATGTAGTATGATTTCTGAAGGTTCTTTTGGAGGATTTCAGTACATACATGTCCCCCCCAATATTGGTTGCTTGATCCATATGGTTACAATCAATAAGCATTTCTCCTTTGGACTCATCTGTACTAGTTTTCTTAGGGAACTTTTCATCCACTCCAACCTCTTGTGAAGAAGGCTACATTTTTCTAGAATGTAATCAAATGCCCATGTTAATCATGTCAGATCAAAGACGGCATGTTAGTGCATTTTACAAATCCTGCAAACCAAATAGCTAGGCCTGTAGTAATGTTCAAAACTACATGTAGGCACTAACACATTTTCTTCTTTTGCAGATAAGATTAGGCCCAGTGGTGGATAATGTGATACAATATAACAATCACGTCGAATGCCTAGATCTGCATCTCTTAGAAATTACTTTGAACTCCTACCGAGGGACCTTACCGGAGATTATATTCGCCAGGTTCTTTGTTCTTAGAGCAAGGGTGCTGAAGGAAATGAGGTTTGTCGTACATTTATTTCACAAAAATGAATGGTTTTTTGAACAGCGCCGGCGCCTGCGGCAGAATGGAGTAGGCTCCAAAAATGTTGAATTTCATTTTGGAACTTCAGATGACAGAGTAATCGGAAGTCATCGTGTCAACCCCATACATGACTTCTCAGTGGCTGACCCCTTTGCAAAAAAATGTGAGGTTTTGAAGCCAGACTTAGAAGCGGTGATATTAGTTTGAACCTCTCTGATATCCATGTTCAGCGGATCAGCACGAGCGTCTGCAGCTGATGAGCTGAATTTCATTTCTAATATCAGTTTGAACCTTGTAATCTTCGAATTTGAGCCATATAACTCTGGAATTTGAACCTTGTAACATTTCGAGCTTTTGTGGTACAATCGTTGAAATGGCATCGTATGAGACTCGTATATTGCTAGCACTATTTTGACCTTAATACAATGGTCTTAGATTTTATTAACCATTCTCGAATCAGTTTACCTTGTTGATCTCACAGCACACGATCTGTATAGCTAACTCGACTGCGATCTTCGACATTATTGCACACAGTTGGTTTCTTCCACCGTGTGCAGTGTAGAGCGTAGAATTAATTATCGCCCTCGAGTGTCCATCATCACCCTTCTGTGTAACTTTGACCTCATCACCCAAGGGTAAACTTATGACCGAAGTCATTCCTCACACTTCATTTTTACAAAGCTTTTTGCCAATAAACGCCCATGATTTGTCCCTCTTCTAGCCTATGTGTGGCCAAACTAGCCGGGCGGGAAGCTTGCGCGGTAAACAGCGCGGTAGCGCGGGAACAGGCTCACCGATGATACATTTGGCACCTCTTCGAGCCCACACGTGCGGTGGGGTGTTGTCAAGTATGCACTGGAATCCTCCGCTATGAATGCCGTGACAAGACGTGACGATTACAAGACGGCCGGCCCCCATTTATTACAGCGGCCATTTAATCTACCCTTGTGTCTCTTCAACCTTTCGATCACGCCCCACCATTGCAAGAAGCACACCCACCACGAGAAATTCTTAGAGGGTATCTTGTGCGGCTCCAATGGTGCTCCGAGCGGCTGCCGATGACGAGCAGCAGTTCACCATGCGTGCCGTGGTGGACACCCACAGAAGGTTCATGGACCTCTCGGTGGTGTACACCAATGACTCGGTCTGGGTGGAGCACTCCATCCACATCATGGAGTTGTTGCTTGCCGAGGAGAAGTACAAGGTGGTCGGGTTCGACCTCGAGTACACCCGCACTCGTGCCGGGTCTCGTCCCAAGGTCGTCGTCGCCCAGATGTGCGTGCGTCACCACATCCTCGTCTACCACTACTGCCTGGCCACAAGGCCTTGCAAGCGTTTCGCCAGGTTTGTCAACAGCCCCCACTACATGTTCGCTATGGTGGACATCACCAATGATCAGGGGTAGCAAGGAGCATGAGAAGGACTCACTGGTTCACATCGCTGAGGCCATCATCGACCCCTACTACAGAGACATGAAGGATTCGTGCAACAAGGACAAGCGTGCCTGGCACTCAGCCTGGATGGAGAAACTCGACAAAGCTCACGTCATGTTCGCGGCCAAGGAGGCGTACAAAAGCTACGACATGTACATGCGGATCATTGACATCAGGAAGTCCCTCCTTCCCCAAAACGGCCAGGGATCCAGCCGGAAGCAGAGCAATGGCAAGCGTCATCACAACAATAAGTAGAGGATTAGACCCTCGTTTCTCCTACTTTAGTATGCATGTAATTGCTTTCTTTAATGTGTGGAAATGTTATGTGTGTAGTCACTTGTGTAATTGTATGCTTAACTTGGTTATGCAATGCTGTGTTTTTAAGTATATATGTTGATGCTCTATAGACAGAGTGTAGATGTTGTGCGGACAAAGAAAATCACATCGCACACGGACTAAACAATGGAACCCGTCGGTGATGTTTTCATCAATCACTCACAATTGTATACCAGCAATCGTTTGCTCACAACACACACGGCTTGTTAGCAGTAATCGTCTGTGTTGTTATCGATCTTCGCACACGTTTCCGATTACAGACCTGTTTGCCTCGTATCACACACATCTTGTTCATTTGAACTATTTCTGTTCTCATGTCTCAACGCAAACAGTTCATCCGAGTGAACCGCATGCCGTATGTCGCACACACCTTTGATCTGGCTGACCGTTTCTTTTGTGTTGCCTAATCACAAACAGTTCATCCGAGTGAACCGTATGCTGTACATCGCACACAACTTCATCTGGTTGCCCATTTCTTTTGTTCCTCCTCATCGCAAACGGTTAAATGAGCTGAACCGTATGCCCTGCATGGCACACGCAACTAAATTCTGAACCATGTTTGATGCATCCTCCATCGCAAATGTTTTGCACCTTTTCTGACAGTTTTTTACACCACCGTTTGCGATTATGGCATCGCACACAGTTTCGTCGAAGGGTCTCTGATCGTAGTGTCGTGTTAGCAGCATCCTGCAGTAGTGCTCATGAGTTTAGTTTTTCCAAATTTAGTAGAAATCTTCATGAAAAAGAATTGCCTAGTAAGGATGAATTAATTGGTCTTGCTTCTATTGTTGTTCCACCTACTGATCCTTTTGAACAATATTTGCTAGACCATGAAAATGATTTTCATATGCATGAAAGGAATGAAATAGATAAAAATTTCTTTGAGCAACGTCCTCTGCTTAAACACAACTTGCCTATTGAAACTCTAGGAGGTCCTCCTCCACCTAAAGGTGATCCTATGTTTGAATTAAAATAATTACCAGACACTTTGAAATATGCTTATCTTGATGAAAAGAAGATATATCCTGTTATTATTAATGCTAACCTTACAGAACATGAAGAAGAAAGATTATTGAAATTTCTAAGGAAGCACCGAGCTGCTATTGGATATACTCTTGATGATTTAAAGGGCATTAGTCCCACTCTATGTCAGCACAAAATTAATAGGCAACCTTATGCTAAGCCCGTTATTGATCACCAACGTCAGTTGAAGCAAAAAATGAAGGAAGTGGTAAGAACGGAAATCTTAAAACTTCTGGAAGCACGTATAATCTATCCTATAGCTGATAGTAGATGGGTAAGTCCTATTTATTGTGTTCCTAAGAAATGAGGTATTACTGTTGTTCCTAATTTTAAGAATGAACTTATTCCACAAAGAATTGTTACAGGCTATGGAATGGTAATTGATTTTAAAAATTAAATAAAGCAACTAGAAAAGATCATTACCCTTTGCCTTTTATTGATCAAATGCTTGAAAGATTATCTAAGCACACACACTTTTGCTTCCTTGATGGATATTCTGGTTTCTCACAAATACCTGTTTCTCAACATGATCAAGAAAAGACCACTTTTACCTGTTGAGGGAGTCCTGGACTAAGGGGTCCTCGGGCATCCGGACTATGATACGTGGGCCGGACTGATGGGCTGTGAAGATACAAGACCGAAGACTCTCTCCCGTGTCTGGATGGGACTCTCCTTGGCGTGGAAGGCAAGCTTGGCGCCCGGATATGAAGATTCCTGTCTCTGTAACCGACTTTGTATAACCCTAGTCCCCTCAGGTGTCTATATAAACCGGAGGGCTTAGTCCGTAGAGGCAATCATAATCATAGTCATACAGGCTAGACTTTTAGGGTTTTAGCCATTACGATCTCGAGGTAGATCAACTCTTGTAATACTCATATTCATCAAGATCAATCAGGCAGGAAGTAGGGTATTACCTCCATAGAGAGGGCCCGAACCTGGGTAAACATTGTGTCCCCCGTCTCTTGTTACCATAAACATTAGACGCACAGTTCGGGACCCCCTACCCGAGATCCGCCGGTTTTGACACCGACACCTGTCCCTTTGGAACCTATGCTTATAGACGTATGCCTTTTGGTTTATGTAATGCACCTACTACCTTTCAAAGATGTATGACTGTTATATTCTCTGACTTTTGTGAAAAGATTGTTGAGGTTTTCATGGATGAATTTTCTGTTTATGGGAAGTCTTTTGATGATTGTTTAAGCAATCTTGAGCGAGTTTTGCAGAGATGTGAACAAACAAATCGTGTCTTGAATTGGGAGAAGTGCCACTTTATGGTTAATGAAGGCATTGTCTTGGGTCATAAAATTTCTGAAAGAGGTATTTAAGTGGACCAAGATAAGGTTGATGCAATTGAGAAAATGCCATGTCCTAAAGATATAAAAGGTATTCGTAGTTTCCTAGGTCATGCTGGTTTCTATAGGAGATTTATCAAAGACTTTTCTGAAATTTCTAGTCCTCTTACTAGTCTCTTGCAGAAGGATGGTCCTTTTGTTTTTGGTGATGATTGTTTAGTAGCCTTTGAAACACTCAAGAAAGCCTTAATTTCTGCACCTATTGTCAACCACCTGATTGGAACTTGCCTTTTGAAATTATGTGTGATTCTAGTGATTATGTTGTTGGTGTTGTTCTAGGACAAAGAGTTGATAAGAAATTGAATGCTATTCATTATGCTAGTAAAACTCTAGACAGTGCTCAAAGAAATTATGCTACTACTGAAAAAGAATTCTTAGCAGTGGTGTTTGCTTGTGATAAATATAGACCTTATATTGTTGATTCAAAATTAACTGCGCACGGAGACCATGCTGCTATTAAATATCTTATGGAAAAGAAAGATGCTAAACCTAGACTTATTAGATGGGTTCTCTTGTTGCAATAATTTGATTTACATATCATTGATAGAAAAGGAGCTGAGAACCCAATAGCTGATAACTTGTCTAGGCTTGAAAATGTGCTTGATGACCCACTACCTATTGATGATAGTTTTCCTGATGAGCAGTTAGCTTCAATAAATGTTTCTCATAGTACTCCTTGGTATGCTAATTATGCTAATTACATTGTTGATAAATATTTACCACCTAGCTTTGCATACCAACAAAAGAAAAAAATCTCCTATGATTTAAGACATTACTTTTGGGATGACCCACATCTTTATAAACAAGGAGTAGATGGTATTATTAGACGTTGTGTACCTGAGCATGAACAGGGACAAATCCTACGGAAATGTCACTTCGAGGCTTATGGAGGGCATCATGCTGGAGATAGAACTGCTCGCAAGGTATTGCAGTCTGGATTTTATTGGCCTACTCTCTTCAAGGATGCCCGTAAGTTTGTCTCATCTTTTGATGAATGTCAAAGAATAGGTAATATCGGTAAGCGTCAAGAAATGCCTATGAATTATTCACTCGCCGTTGAACCATTTGATGTTTGGGGATTTGATTACATGGGACCTTTTCCTTCCTCTAATGGGTATACACATATTTTGGTTGCTGTTGATTATGTTACTAAGTGGGTAGAAGCTATTCCAACTAGTAGTGCTGATCACAACACCTCTATTAAAATGCTTAAGGAAGTTATTTTCCCAAGGTTTGGAGTCCCTAGATATTTAATGTCGGTGTACAAAAGTAGGGGCTCTCCTTTTTTACCCCTCTACTTGTGCACTGGCAGTCATAGCCGCGCCTGCGGCCACACCTAGCAGGGCAAGGGGAAGGAGTAGAAGCGCAGGAGCACCAGGAAGCGCTCCGGCCAAAAGCACAAGACGGGCAAAGCAACGCCAAGACCAGAAACACAAAGAGCAAGAGGGCGAGGTGGACTCCCCCGGCAAGAGCCTTGCCGGGGCAACTTGCCCGACGCCAGCAGAGCGTGCCACCCTTGAGCCCACGGGTTCCAACATCAACATTGGAGCCAAGGCTCGGGAGGCACCTCTGTGGTGGCATGCAGATCTTTGTCAAGATCATAAACACACAAGATCAGATGAGGACCAGAAGACGACGATCCTCGGCAGGATCCTAGCCGAGGAAACACACGAGACCCCCGGCAAGACCCTTGCCGGGGATGACCACGATGCCGCGGCAAGACCCTTGCCGGGGATGACCATGATGCTGCGGCAAGACCCTTGTCGGGGCCCCGGCAAGGCCCTTGCCGAAGACACCTGCTGGGCCGCAGCCAGGCCCGCGTCCGCCAAGACTCCACCACCGTTCCCATGCAGCTGCCAGCCCGACCAGCTGGGCAGGCACCAGCGTGGCGACATGCAGCGTCCAGGCCAACTCAGCAAATCTTCGTGAAGACCCTACCACCACGCCATCTCAGCAGCCTGCTAGCCTAAGTGGTGCTGCATGCCTCGTTGGCCTGGGCGCGTGTCGGGGCGAGACGGAGCGGCGACGGATGGGACGGGCCTCGTTGCCGTCCCCAATAAAGCAACGGGACACCTAAGGGGCGCATTTAATGCGCCCTATCCCATAAAGATAGGAAATAAGCTTATGTACTGTACACCTTTCCACCTCCTGTGTGCCACTATGGCAACCCCTTTTGTCTATAAAAGGAGGCCCGTACACCAAAGCAGGATTGGGTTTTACGCATCCTCGCGGCCAGGAGGGGGATTCAGATCTTTTGGACTAGACACGCACCGTAGCTAGTTCAAGAACTGAGGAACACTCAAATACATACACCAAAGCAGGACTAGGGTTTTGCGCATCCTCGCGGCCAGAACCTGGGTAAACGATCCTTGTGCTGGCTCCTAGACCTGCTCTTTGCACAACCCTGCGCCCGCCGACCGTAGAAGGGATCCCAGTGATCCCATAGGTGTCGTTTCCACCGACATCTCTGGGGCGCCAGGTAGGCGGCGCAGTTGTGAGAATCCGGTCTAGCAGTTAGTCTAGCACTTCTTGATCACCATGGCTCCCAAGAAGAAGACGATCACGGCGATCTGTTCGTCGGGAGCCGAACGGCCCGTACCAGTGCGGGCGAGTGGCGAGGTGGTCGCGGACGGAAGCCGAGGCGCGGCCCGCGAACTCCCGCATCGCTCCAGCTGTCAAAGCCGGGCGAGCGGTGTCGTTCATGCGCGAGACGACGGTCCGCACGCCACCAAATCCAAAAATAGAGCTGGGCCCCCCGCAGGCGACGCGGGGCCCTCCAGGGGCGGTGCCGTGCCACCTATTGGCGGCGCGGCGGCCTCCAAAAGGCCTACGCCGGCACCCACAACGCGCTCCTCCCAGGTTGCGCGCGATGACCAGCGTCACCATGCCGGTGACCCTGGGCACCGCCGCGGGAAGAGTCCTGCGCTTTATGCACGGGATGTAGAAGGCCAGCATGCACGCCGAGACGCTGGCGAAAATGGCGCACCACCGTCGGGCTGTGATAAAGCTCCTTCTAACGTGGTTAGAAGTCGGAGCGCGTCATGGTCCACACAGCTTTCGCTGCCGCCTGCGCCAGCCAAAGCCTTGGCGCACGCGCAGTTGCTCCTCGACTTTCCCCCTGTTGTGGAAAAGCGACGAGTGGAGAGCCACCATCCGGAGCCTCGTTGGCGTTGCCAACAAAGATGAGCCACGACCAGCGGGGCCCTTTGGCCGGCACTCCATTGAGCCACCGCATGCCAGTGGTGGAAGGACCGAAGGTGCTGCAGCCACGGTGCACTCTCCTCTGCCACGCCAGCCACCGCGGGTGCCGGTCCATCGTGATGACGCTTGTGATAACATCTCAATAGCGTCGTCCGACCCACGGACCCACCGCGATCAGCGCCAAGTTCTTCGGGAGCGAGCCCATGAAGACGCTCGAACCACCATCGAGCGCCAGCGCGATGCGCGCCACCAGTCAGATAGGCGGGCGGTGAAGGAGATATGCCCTAGAGGCAATAATAAAGTTGTTATTTATATTTCCTTATATCATGATAAATGTTTATTATTCATGCTAGAATTGTATTAACCCGAAAATTGATACATGTGTGATTATAAAGGTGCTCTACAGGTGTCTCCGAAGGTACTTGTTGGGTTGGCATAGATCGAGATTAGGATTTGTCACTCTGATTGTCGGAGAGGTATCTGTGGGCCCTTTTGGTAATACACATCACTATAAGCCTTGCAAGCAATGCAACTAATGAGTTAGTTGCGGGATGATGTATTACGGAACGAGTAAAGAGACTTGCCGGTAACGAGATTGAACTAGGTATTGAGATATCGACGATTGAATCTTGGGCAAGTAACATATCAATGACAAAGGGAACAACGTATGTTGTTATGCGGTTTGACCGATAAAGATCTTCGTAGAATATGTAGGAGCCAATATGAGCATCCAGGTTCCGCTATTGGTTATTGACCGGAGACGTGTCTCGGTCATGTCTACATAGTTCTCGAACCCGTAGGGTCTGCACCCTTAACGTTCGGTGACAATCGGTATTATGAGTTTTTGTGTTTTGATGTACCGAAGGTAGTTCGGAGTCCCGGATATGATCACGGACATGACTAGGAGTCTCGAAATGGTCGAGACGTAAAGATCGATATATTGGACGACTATGTTTGGACATCGGAAGTGTTTCGGGAGGTTTCAGACATATACCGGAGTACCGGGGGTTACCGGAACCCCCCGGGGAGTATATTGGGCCTAATGGGCCTTAGTGGGAGAAGAGGAGGGGCGGCCAGGGAAGCCGCGCGCCCCCTCCCCCTCTAGTCCGAATTGGACAAGGAGGGGGGCGGCGTCCCCCTTTCCTTCTCTCCCTCTCTCCCTTCCTTCCCATCTCCTACTCCTACTTGGAAGGGGGAGTAGGACTCCTCATGGGGCGCGCCATAGGAGGCCAGCCCCCTACCCCGTCCTCCACTCCTTTATATACGGGGAGGGGGGGCCCCCTTGGAGACACACAAGTTGATCAGTTGATCTTTTAGCCGTGTGAGGTGCCCCCCTCCACCATAATCAACCTCGGCCATATCATAGCGGTGCTTAGGCGAAGCCCTGCATCAGTAGCATCATCATCACCGTTATCATGCCGTCGTGCTGACGGAACTCTCCCTCAAAGCTCTGCTAGATCGGAGTTCGTGGGAAGTCACCGAGCTGAATGTGTGCTGAACTCAGAGGTGCCGTGCGTTCGGTAATTGGATCGGTTGGATCGTGAAGACGTACGACTACATCAAGCACGTTCTCATAACGCTTCCGCTTATGGTCTACGAGGGTACATGGACGACACTCTCCCCTCTCGTTGCTATGCATCACCATGATCTTGCGTGCACGTAGGGAAATTTTCGAAATTACTACGTTCCCCAACAGTGGCATCAGATCCAGGTTTATGCATAGATATTATATGCACGAGTAGAACAATACAAGTCATACTGCTTACCAGCATTTCATACTTTGATTCGGCGGTATTGTTGGAGGAAGCGGCCCGGACCGACATTACGCATACGCTTACGCGAGACTGGTTCTACCGACGTGCTTTGCACACAGGTGGCTGGCGGGTGTCAGTTTCTCCAACTTTAATTGAATCGAGTGTAGCTACGCCCGGTCCTTGTGAAGATTAAAACAGCACTAACTTTACGAAATATCGTTGTGATTTTGATCCGTAGGTAAGAACGGTTCTTGCTCGGCCGGTAGCAGCCATGTAAAACTTGCAACAACAAAGTAGAGGACGTCTAACTTGTTTTTGCAGGGCATGCTGTGATGTGATATGGTCAAGACATGATGCTAAATTTTATTGTATGAGATTATCATGTTTTGTAACAGAGTTATCAGCAACTGGCATGTAACACCCCGCATGTAACTTGCCATATTTGTAACTCCGACTCTTGCCATTTCGGCTATGTGATATGTTTTTCCCTCCGTTGTCGGGTTTTGTCTTTCGTTTTGTATTTTTTCATGTCATGCATTTTCATATCATGTCATCATGTGCATTGCATTCGCATACGTGTTCGTCTCATGCATCCGAGCATTTTCCCCGTTGTCCGTTTTCCAATCCGGCGCTCCTATCTCCTCCGGTGCACCCTTCTAGTTTTCTTTCATGTGCGTGTGTCAAACTTTCTCGGAATGGACCAAGGCTTGTTAAGTGGTGTTAATATACCACCCGGAGACTACCGGTCAAGTTTCGTTCCATTCGGAGGTCGTTTGGTACTCCATCGGTTAACCGGGCATCCGCAAAGTCCATTTGATTGTCCAGCAAAAACCCCTCCAAAACCAGCCCAAAACCCACCAAACTCTCTTCCATGCTCTAGGTCGTTCGATCACGATCGTGTGGGCGAAAACCGCACCTCATTTGGAGCCTCCTAGCTCCCTCTACCTATTTATAAGTGGGCATCCCGAAAAACGGATTCGCAGACGAACCCTAGATTTTTTTCCCTCCGCGCCGCCGGACGCGTCCGCCGTCGGCCGGACACATCCACCGCCGAAACCGACGAACCGCAGAGCGCCGCGTGGCACGCCTCCTCCGTCGCCGCCGCCGAGGCCCGCCGGCCCGCAGCCGGCCCGCGCGCCCGGCCATCGCCCCGCGCCGCCGCCTCCCGCGACCGCCGGCCCGCCGCCGCGGCCGCCGCCCTCTGCCGCCGCTCGGCCATCGCCGCCGCCGCCGCGCTCCGGCGCCGCCTCCGGCCGGCGCCCCTCCTCCCTCCGGCCGTCGCCCGCCGGCCTCCTCTTCCTCCCGTCGGCGAACACCACCGCAAGCCCGCGCCCGAGCCGGCCCCGATCCGACCTGGTCAACGGGAAGGTTGACCCGAGACCCCCCTTTTATTTTCTAAGTCTTGAAATTTCATCAGCACCTTGCTCTGTTCCCGATGCGATACCTCTGTGCATGTAGCTCCGATTCGCGCGTGTAATATGTAAAATTGTTCGTCTGGTGATGCTCTTCATTTTGTTAAATTGCACAATGTCCATTAGAGGTCATCTTGGTGCCCAAATCTTCGTTGGAAGAGGACTAGTTGCTGTTAATCTCTGGTTCTTAGCAGAACTTGGAGAATTGTCATTTTTGTATCATTTATTCTGTGCATCTTTTGAGCATGAGCTCTACATGTGTTTTGAAGTATGCCATGCCATCTTTCTAGTGGTGTAGTCCATGTAGTTTTTGTGATCTCTGTGGTGACTAGCACAAGCATGCAAAGTAGGCCCCGTAATAATTCTGATTTCAGGGACTTAGTGATTTCTCCAAGTCTTTGTCTGCTGTAATTTTGTTGCCATGTACACTTGATGCTACAGAGAGATCCATGCATATTTTGGAGATGTTCAATAAGGATGTTTTGTAGCTATAGTTGTAATGGATCCATTACTGCAATTGTTTGCAATTTTAGAGTACCATAGCATTAATCAATCTTGCTCTACTTTTGCTATAAAATATTTCTGGCAGATTCTTAACATGATATGCATTTTTGCCAAGCTTATTGTAGTTGATCCATACAGGATATGCAATTGTTCTTACCATGGATAGCTTCATAAACATGCCATCGTGCTGTGGGTATGCTTGGTTTGTCATGCATTGCTCTGTAGTGAGTGCATCAAGCTCACAAAGAGGCCTACATATTAATATTTCTGCCATGCTCTGTTTATTGCCAAGTGTGAAACCTGATAACAAAACTTGCTATGTTAACATACTTGCCATCATATCTTCGGGTCCTTTTTGGCTTATGGTCAGTAAGGGACTTTTGTCATGTTCATTTAGTAGAACACTACCATGCCTTGTTTTGCTATGTTAAGTTCCTGTAGCATGTTGATTTCGTGCTCTGAACATTGCTACCTGATGCTGATTTCTGCCATGTCCAGTTTTTCACTAAGTCTGTGAACCTGTAATCTTTTGCACTTTTGCCATGCTTGTTTGAGCTTGATATGTTGTGAACTAGCTGTAGCTCAGTGTTCATCTTTTGTCAAGCATCTCATGTAGATTACTGCCATGTGCTTTGTTGCTATGTTGGGGTGCTGTAGCATTGTTGTTTGTTGCATTTTAAGTGCTATCATGCTGTTTATCGCAGATTAGTGTCATTCTTGTTTTGCTTGCCATTTGCAAACCGTGCATCCGATTCCGGTGATCTTTATATCGATTTCGACCGAAATCATCTCATCTTTCCAGTGGCATGCTTGGTTTGCCAAGTTACTGCCATGTTCATAATTTTCCTTCCGGAGCACGCATACGCATCGCATATCATATCTTGCATATCATACATGTTTGCATCATGTTGCTTGCGCATTTCTCGTGTTGATTGTGGTTCCGTTTGCTTGTGTTCTTGTCTTGGGTAGAGCCGGGAGACGAGTTCGTGAACGAGGAACCTGTCGAGTACGCTTACGAGGATCAAGCTTTCGACCACTCTGAGAACCTTGCAGGCAAGATGACCACCCCTCGAAATCACTTCTATCTTTGCTATGCTAGTTGTTCGCTCTATTGCCATGCTCGCTACCTATCACTTGCTATATCATGTCTCCCATTTTAGCCATGTCAGCCCTAACCATCCTTTCCTAGCAAACCGTTGTTTGGCTATGTTACCGCTTTTGCTCAGCCCCTCTTATAGCGTTGCTAGTTGCAGGTGAAGTTGAAGTTTGTTCCATGTCGGAACATGGATATGTTGGGATATCACAATATCTCTTATTTAATTAATGCATCTATATATTTGGTAAAGGGTGGAAGGCTCGGCCTTATGCCTGGTGTTTTGTTCCACTCTTGCCGCCCTAGTTACTGTTATACCGGGATTATGTTCCTTGAGTTTGCGTTCCTTACGCGGTCGGGTGATTTATGGGACCCCCTTGACAGTTCGCCTTGAATAAAACTCCTCCAGCAAGGCCCAACCTTGGTTTTACCATTTGCTACCTAAGCCTTTTCCCCCGGGTTTTTGCGAGCCCGAGGGTCATCTTATTTTAACCCCCCCGGGCCAGTGCTCCTTCGAGTGTTGGTCCGAACTGAGCAGACTGCGGGGCCCCCTCCTGGAAACTCGAGGTCTGGTTTTACTCGTAGGATGTCTCATCCGGTGTGCCCTGAGAACGAGATATGTGCAGCTCCTATCGGGATTTGTCGGCACATTCGGGTGGCTTTGCTGGTCTTGTTTTACCATTGTCGAGATGTCTTGTAAACCGGGATTCCGAGACTGATCGGGTCTTTCCGGGAGAAGGTTTATCCTTCGTTGACCGTGAGAGCTTATGATGGGCTAAGTTGGGACACCCCTGCAGGGTATTATCTTTCGAAAGCCGTGCCCGCGGTTATGAGGCAGATGGGAATTTGTTAATGTCCGGTTGTAGATAACTTGTCACTTGACCCAATTAAAATACACCAAATGCGTGTGTAGCCGTGATGGTCTCTTCTCGGCGGAGTCCGGGAAGTGAACATGGTCTGTGTTATGGATGACGTAAGTAGGTGTTCAGGATCACTTCTTGGTCATTGCTAGATGACGTCCGTTCCGTTGCTTCTCTTCTCGCTCTCATTTGCGCAAGTTAGCCACCATATATGCTTTTGCCGCTGCAGCTCCACCTCTTTGCACCTCTTGTCCTATAAGCTTAAATAGTCTTGATCTCGCGGGTGTGAGATTGCTGAGTCCCCGTGACTCACAGATTCTACCAAAACAGTTGCAGGTGCCGACGATGCCAGTGCAGATGATGGCGTCGATCTCAAGTGGGAGTTCGACGAGGAACGTGGTCGTTACTATGTGTCTTTTCCTGATGATCAGTAGTGGAGCCCAGTTGGGACGATCGGGGATCTAGCATTTGGGGTTGTCTTATTTTCATCTGGATTTTGACCGTAGTCGGTCTATATGATTGTATTTTGGATGATGTATGAATGATATTTATGTATTGTGTGAAGTGGCGATTGTAAGCCAACTCTTTATCCCATTCTTGTTCATTACATGGGATTGTGTGAAGATGACCCTTCTTGCGACAAAACCACTATGCGGTTATGCCTCTAAGTCGTGCCTCGACACGTGGGAGATATAGCCGCATCGTGGGCGTTACAAGTTGGTAATCAGAGCCATCCCCGACTTAGGAGCCCCCTGCTTGATCGAATCGCTGGCGTTGTTGAGTCTAGAAAAAAATGTTTTGAGTTTTAGGATTATATATATCGGAGAGTAGGATTCTTTTTACTCCTCAGTCCCTTCGTCGCTCTGGTGAGGTCTCCTGACGTAGAAGTTTTGACTACTCTCTCCTCAAATTTCACTAAAAAAATTTTAGGATCACGCGGGTATCTTGGAATCGTTCCGATGGATTTGTGACGAGAACATTGTTCTTGGTGCCTCCTGTCATTTAGGGGTTGTGGCAGTGTCCCGGGGAGTTGAGCTCCGAGGTGTTGTCGTCACAATTTTATCGTTGCAGTTCTGGAATACCTGAGTTTCGCCGACATCGAAATCTCTTTTATGCAGTTGTTGGTGAGATCACCTCGACGCCACCCAGTACTGGGGCGGGAGTTCGGGAGTATTGCCATAACTTGTATAACGGATGTTTTTCGAAGGTTGAGGTAAACGATTTCCGAAGGTTTCTTGGTTATGTGTTGACGGATGGATACAGCTGGATCTAGGGATTGCTAGTTTGGGTGATATATATTTGTGTCCCCTGTATCCCCTACACCAGATTGCATAACCAGAAAGTTTCGGGAGTTTATAAGTGGGAATTCAAGTAGCCTTAGGATATCTTTCCGACAGACGCATGATATGAGATTGGGGTTCGACGTCTAGTGGTCCGCCTGTATACGGTTGATTTTACAGTGGTCTCGTTGTGTCTTAAAGAGTCCATGGCTTTGCCGACTCGGGGACGCTTCGTATGTCATGTGCACAGCCTTGTACATGATGGTGCTGTACGATTGAGCCCGTGTGGGCCCCACCACGAAAACTTCGGACGAAATATCTATCATATGTTTGTTCCGGCTTATTCTGCAAGCCAATACTTTGTTTTATTTTGTATTGTGGTATTCGAGTTGCTTCGAATTCATATGTTCATTCCATATCTTTTTCAAGTGGCTTCTCAACTTATGGAAGTGTGATGATTTACTACGGAATTCATTCGTTCATCTTCGTTCGAATGTTTATTGTGAAGACTATATGTTGCAATTTCTATCCGTTGATTCTACTTATCTTTTGTCTATCAAGATGCTAACGGATGTCACCCTCTTCAGGATGGCTCCGCCAACGCGTCAGAATCCGGATCGCAATGAAGGGAGTCAAGCGAACCCTCCGCCACCACCTCCACCTCCGGAGGCATGGCAAGCAATCATGGCAGCCACCAACGCCAATGCTCAGATGATTCTGCAACTCTTGCAAGAACGTACTCAAGGGCAAGGCAATCAAGGCAATCAAGGTCAAGGCAACAATCAGTTTCACTTTGCCACTCTCAACCAGTTTCTCGCAAATCAGCCCAAGTCTTTCAGCTACTGTGCCGAGGCCACGGATGCCGATGATTGGCTCGTGGACATCAACAAGCATTTTGAATGTAGCAATGTCAGGCCTGAGGACTTTGTCAAGTTCGCTTCTTTCCAGCTCAAGGACCAAGCTGCTGATTGGTTTCAGCAATACAAAGATTCCAGAGGAGGTCGTGTGATCACTTGGACTGACTTCTGTCGGGACTTCAAAGCGCACCACATTCCACAAAGTGTTGTTGAGAGCAAGCGTGAGGAGTTCCGCAATCTCAAGCAAGGAAACATGTCTGTGTATCAATACAACATTCAGTTTCAGAAACTTGCTCGCTTCGCTAAACAAGACGTTCCTGATGAGAAGAGCATGATCTATCACTTCAGAGGTGGCCTTAAAGAGGATCTGCAGTTAGCTCTCGTTCTTGTTGAGCCTACTCACTTTGATCAATTCTACAATATGGCACTGAAGCAAGAGGCTGCTCAGCTCAAGTGTGAGGCTTCTAAGAAGAGAGTCAGGGACGCAGTTCAGTCTTCTTCTTCCTCACTTGTGACAGCTAAGCAACAGAAGTTCTGGTTGCCTCCTCCTCCTCCGTTTCGTCAGCCTTACCAGCAGAAGAACAAAGGTGGCCATGGTTCTTCAACTCTTCCAACTCTGGCTATCAGAACAAGTCTCAGAATCAAGCTCCAAAGTCCAATGCTCCTTATCACCGTCCACTCTCAGAGGTGACTTGCAACAAATGTCAGCAGAAAGGTCACTATGCTAACAAGTGCTTCAACCAGAGGCGTCTTCCTCCTCCTCCTCCTGTCAGATCTTCCAGCAATGCAGTGGTCAAGCATAATCCAAAGTCTGCAAAGGTGAACATGATGAATGCAGCTCAAGCGGAGGAATCTACTGATGTGATAATGGGTAATCTCTCAGTTAATGATATTCCTGCAAAAGTTCTTTTTGATACTGGTGCATCGCATTCTTTCTTGTCATACCCATTTGCATCGAAGCACAATGTTGACACAGAGATTTTATCCAAAGTTATGCAAGTTGTTTCTCCGGGTAAGCTTTTGTCTTCTAGTTTGGTTGCTCCCGATGTTTCCATCAAGATGGGCGACTATAAATTCCAGTCTTCTCCAATTGTTCTTGGTGACTCGGATATTGATCTTATTCTCGGGATGGACTGGCTTTCTAAGCACAAGGCTCAACTTGATTGTGCTGCCAGGGAAATTCAATTGACACACTCGTCTGAGGATGTGATTATTTTTGCCTCTCGTGATGAAACCATTCGGTTTTTCTCTCTCAATGAGAAGGGCGAATTGGATGCCATCTCTCAAATTCCAGTCGTTTGCGAGTATCAAGATGTCTTTCCAGAAGAGCTTCCGGGTATGCCTCCTCACCGGCCAGTTGAGTTCGTTATCGAACTAGAGCCTGGTACTGAACCCGTTTGCAAGCGTCCATACAAGCTTGGACCTAACGAGCTGAAGGAATTGAAGAAGCAGCTCGATGAACAAGAACGTCTGGGTTTGATCAGACCGAGTTCTTCTCCATGGGGTTGTGGTGTTCTTTTTGTCAAGAAGAAGGATGGCACGGACCGACTTTGTGTCGACTACCGTCCATTGAACAAGAAGACAATCAAGAACAAGTATCCACTTCCCAACATCAATGAGCTATTTGAGCAACTCAAAGGGGCTAAAGTATTCTCGAAGCTTGACCTTCGTATGGGTTATCATCAGATTCGCATTCGTGAAGAAGATATTCCCAAGACAGCATTCAGAACAAGCTTTGGTTCTTATGAATATACTGTCGTGTCTTTCGGCCTTGTCAATGCTCCTCCGGTGTTCTCTCGGATGATGAATTTCATCTTCAACCCCTATACCAATGAATTCGTTCTGGTGTATCTCGATGATATCTTGGTCTTCTCCAAGAATAAGCAGGATCATGCCAAACATTTGCGATTGGTGCTCGACAAGCTCAGAGAGTATCAATTCTATGCGAAGTTCTCCAAATGTGAGTTTTGGCTCGATGAAGTTCTTTTCCTTGGTCACATCATCTCTGCCAAGGGCATCGCTGTTAACCCCGAGAAGGTGTCCGCAGTTCTGGATTGGGAACCTCCTCAAAATGTCAAGCAGCTCCGCAGTTTTCTGGGTCTTGCAAGCTATTGCCGAAGATTCGTTGAGAATTTCTCCAAGATTGCAAAGCCTCTTTCCAACCTCCTACAGAAGCATGTGAAGTATGTCTGGTCTCCTGAGTGTGACGTTGCTTTCAACACTCTCAAAGAGAAACTAGTCACAGCTCCTGTCTTGACTCCTCCTGATGAATCCAAGCCGTATGAAGTTTTCTGTGATGCTTCTCTCCAAGGTCTCGGTGCTGTGTTAATGCAAGAGAAGAAAGTTGTGGCCTATACCTCTCGGCAGTTGAAGCCCAACGAGAAGAACTACCCCACTCACGATCTTGAGTTGGCGGCAGTTGTCCATGCATTGATTACGTGGAGACATCTCTTGTTGGGAAGACAAGTGGACATTTTCACTGATCACAAGAGTCTCAAGTATATCTTCACTCAGCCCAACCTCAACCTCAGGCAGACTCGATGGGTCGAAATGATTCAAGAGTACAATCCGAGTATTGAATATACTCCAGGCAAGGCAAATGTCATTGCAGATGCTTTAAGCAGGAAAGCTTATTGCAACAGCTTAATTCTCAAGCCTTTCCAACCGGATCTTTGTGAAGCTTTCCGCAAGCTGAATCTCCAAGTTGTTCCTCAAGGCTTTCTTGCCAACCTCATAGTATCTCCTACTTTGGAAGATCAAATTCGTGAGGCACAACTCCTTGATGCCATGGTGAAGAAGGTGAAACGTGGTATCGACAAGGGTCTTTCCAAATACAAGTGCTATCGCATTGATGACAGAGACACTTTGTTCTTCGAGGACCGGATTGTGGTTCCGAAAGGTGATCTAAGGAAAGTCATAATGAACGAGGCGCACAATTCTCTCCTTTCCATTCATCCTGGAAGTACGAAGATGTATCATGACCTCAAGCAGTCGTATTGGTGGACTCGAATGAAGCGAGAAATTGCTCAATTCGTGAATGAATGTGATGTCTGCCGAAGAGTGAAAGCAGAACACCAACGACCAGCTGGTCTCCTCCAACCTCTTGCTATCCCAGAATGGAAGTTTGATCATATCGAAATGGACTTCGTGACTGGATTTCCCAAGTCCAAGCGCGGAAATGATGCTATCTTCGTTGTCATCGACAAGCTCTCTAAAGTGGCTCATTTCCTTCCTATCAAAGAATCCATCACAGCAGCTCAGCTGGCAGAGCTCTACACCTCCAGAATTGTCTCCTTGCACGGCATTCCACAATTGATTTCTTCAGATCGTGGAAGCATCTTCACCTCTAAGTTCTGGGACTCCTTCCAGAAGGCCATGGGCACAAACATTCGCTTCAGCACAGCTTTCCATCCTCAAACTAGTGGCCAAGTCGAGCGAGTCAATCAAATTCTTGAAGATATGCTCAGGGCTTGTGTCATTTCCTTTGGCATGAAATGGGAAGATTGTCTTCCTTATGCTGAATTCTCCTACAACAACAGCTTCCAAGCGAGTTCGGGCAAGGCCCCATTCGAGATTCTCTATGGCAGAAAGTGCCGTACTCCTCTCAATTGGTCAGAGACTGGTGAACGCCAACTTCTTGGCAATGACTTAATCACTGAAGCTGAAGAAATGTGTAAAGTCATCCGTGATAATCTCAAAGCCGCGCAATCGCGCCAGAAGAGTTACTATGATAGTAAGCATCGTGATTTGGCTTTCGAGATCGGAGACCATGTCTACCTCCGCGTCTCTCCAATGAAAGGCACTCGTCGCTTCGGTATCAAAGGGAAGCTTGCCCCTAGATACGTGGGTCCTTTCAAGATCATTGGCAAAAGAGGCGACCTCGCCTATCAACTTGAGCTTCCTTCCAACTTCGCGAACGTGCACGATGTGTTCCACGTGTCACAGCTCCGCAAGTGCTTCAAGACGCCTGAGCGCACTATCAACTTCGAAGAGATTGACCTCCAAGAAGATTTGTCTTATCATGAGCACCCCGTTGCTATTCTTGAAGAAACTGAGCGCAAGACTCGCAACAAGTCTATCAAATTCCTGAAAGTGAAGTGGTCGCACCATTCCGACCGGGAAGCCACCTGGGAACGCGAGGACCATCTCCGTTCCGAATATCCGGAGTTCTTTCAGTCCTAGATCTCGGGACGAGATCCTCTCGTAGTGGTGGAGTGTTGTAACACCCCGCATGTAACTTGCCATATTTGTAACTCCGACTCTTGCCATTTCGGCTATGTGATATGTTTTTCCCTCCGTTGTCGGGTTTTGTCTTTCGTTTTGTATTTTGTCATGTCATGCATTTTCATATCATGTCATCATGTGCATTGCATTCGCATACGTGTTCGTCTCATGCATCCGAGCATTTTCCCCGTTGTCCGTTTTCCAATCCGGCGCTCCTATCTCCTCCGGTGCACCCCTCTTGTTTTCTTTCGTGTGCGTGTGTCAAACTTTCTCGGAATGGACCGAGGCTTGTCAAGTGGTCTTAATATACCACCCGGAGACTACCGGTCAAGTTTCGTTCCATTCGGAGGTCGTTTGGTACTCCAACGGTTAACCGGGCATCCGCTAAGTCCATTTGAGTGTCCAGCAAAAACCCCCTCCAAAACCAGCCCAAAACCCACCAAACTCTCTTCCATGCTCTAGGTCGTTCGATCACGATCGTGTGGGCGAAAACCGCACCTCATTTGGAGCCTCCTAGCTCCCTCTACCTATTTATAAGTGGGCATCCCGAAAAACGGATTCGCAGACGAACCCTAGATTTTTTCCCCTCCGCGCCGCCGGACGCGTCCGCCGTCGGCCGGACACGTCCGCCGCCGAAACCGACGAACCGCAGAGCGCCGCGTGGCGCGCCTCCTCCGTCGCCGCCGCCGAGGCCCGCCGGCCCGCAGCCGGCCCGCGCGGCCCGCGCGCCCGGCCATCGCCCTGCGCCGCCGCCACGGCCGCCGCCTCTACCGCCGCCTCCGGCCGGCGCCCCTCCTCCCTCCGGCCGTCGCCCGCCGGCCTCCTCTTCCTCCCGTCGGCGAACACCACCGCAAGCCCGCGCCCGAGCCGGCCCCTATCCGATCTGGTCAACGGGAAGGTTGACCCGAGACCCCCCCTTTTATTTTCTCTATCTTGAAATTTCATCAGCACCTTGCTCTGTTCCCGATGCGATAGCTCTGTGCATGTAGCTCCGATTCGCGCGTGTAATATGTAAAATTGTTCGCCTTGTGATGCTCTTCATTTTGTTAAATTGCACAATGTCCATTAGAGGTCATCTTGGTGCCCAAATCTTCGTTGGAAGAGGACTAGTTGCTGTTAATCTCTGGTTCTTAGCAGAACTTGGAGAATTGTCATTTTTGTATCATTTATTCTGTGCATCTTTTGAGCATGAGCTCTACATGTGTTTTGAAGTATGCCATGCCATCTTTCCAGTGGTGTAGTCCATGTATTTTTGTGATCTCTGTGGTGACTAGCACAAGCATGCAAAGTAGGCCCCGTAATATTTCTGATTTCAGGGACTTGTGATTTCTCCAAGTCCTTGTCTGCTGTAATTTTGTTGCCATGTAAACTTGATGCTACAGAGAGATCCATGCATATTTTGGAGATGTTCAGTAAGGATGTTTTGTAGCTATAGTTGTAATTGATCCATTCCTGCAATTGTTTGCAATTTTAGAGTACCATAGCATGACTCAATCTTGCTCTACTTTTGCTATAAAATATTTCTGGCAGATTCTTAACATGATATGCATTTTTGCCAAGCTTATTGTAGTTGATCCATACATGCTATGCAATTGTTCTTGCCATGGATAGCTTCATAAACATGCCATCTTGCTGTAGGTATGCTTGGTTTGTCATGCATTGCTCTGTAGTGAGTGCATCAAGCTCACAAAGAGGCCTACATATTAATATTTCTGCCATGCTCTGTTTTCTGCTAAGTCTGAAACCTGATAACGAAACTTGCTATGTTTACATGCTTGCCATCATATCTTCTGGTCCTTTTTGGCTTATGGTCAGTAAGGGACTTTTGTCATGTGCATTTAGTAGAACACTACCATGCCTTAGTTTGCTATGTTAAGTTCCTGTAGCATGTTGATTTCGTGCTCTGAACATTGCTACCTGATGCTGATTTCTGCCATGTCCAGTTTTTCACTAAGTCTGTGAACCTGTAATCTTTTGCACTTTTGCCATGCTTGTTTGAGCTTGATATGTTGTGAACTAGCCGTAGCTCAGTGTTCATCTTTTGTCAAGCATCTCCTGTAGATTACTGCCATGTGCTTTGTTGCTATGTTGGGGTGCTGTAGCATTGTTACTTGTTGCATTTTAAGTGCTATCTTGCTGTTTATCGCAGATTAGTGTCATTCTTGTTTTGCTTGCCATTTGCAAACCGTGCATCCGATTCCGGTGATCTTTATATCGATTTCGACCGAAATCATCTCATCTTTCCAGTGGCATGCTTGGTTTGCCAAGTTACTGCCATGTTCATCATTTTCCTTCCGGAGCACGCATATGCATCGCATATCATATCTTGCATATCATACATGTTTTGCATCATGTTGCTTGCGCATTTCTCGTTGTTGATTGTGGTTCCGTTTGTTTGTGTTCTTGTCTTGGGTAGAGCCGGGAGACGAGTTCGTGAACGAGGAACCTGTCGAGTACGCTTACGAGGATCAAGCTTTCGACAACTCTGAGAACCTTGCAGGCAAGATGACCACCCCTCGAAATCACTTCTATCTTTGCTATGCTAGTTGTTCGCTCTATTGCCATGCTCGCTACCTATCACTTGCTATATCATGTCTCCCATTTTAGCCATGTCAGCCCTAACCATCCTTTCCTAGCAAACCGTTGTTTGGCTAAGTTACCGCTTTTGCTCAGCCCCTCTTATAGCGTTGCTAGTTGCAGGTGAAGTTGAAGTTTGTTCCATGTCGGAACATGGATATGTTGGGATATCACAATATCTCTTATTTAATTAATGCATCTATATATTTTGGTAAAGGGTGGAAGGCTCGGCCTTATGCCTGGTGTTTTGTTCCACTCTTGCCGCCCTAGTTACTGTTATACCGGGATTATGTTCCTTGAGTTTGCGTTCCTTACGCGGTCGGGTGATTTATGGGACCCCCTTGACAGTTCGCCTTGAATAAAACTCCTCCAGCAAGGCCCAACCTTGGTTTTACCATTTGCTACCTAAGCCTTTTCCCCCGGGTTTTCGCGAGCCCGAGGGTCATCTTATTTTAACCCCCCCGGGCCAGTGCTCCTTCGAGTGTTGGTCCGAACTGAGCAGACTGCGGGGCCCCCTCCTGGAAACTCGAGGTCTGGTTTTACTCGTAGGATGTCTCATCCGGTGTGCCCTGAGAACGAGATATGTGCAGCTCCTATCGGGATTTGTCGGCACATTCGGGTGGCTTTGCTGGTCTTGTTTTACCATTGTCGAGATGTCTTGTAAACCGGGATTCCGAGACTGATCGGGTCTTTCCGGGAGAAGGTTTATCCTTCGTTGACCGTGAGAGCTTATGATGGGCTAAGTTGGGACACCCCTGCAGGGTATTATCTTTCGAAAGCCGTGCCCGCGGTTATGAGGCAGATGGGAATTTGTTAATGTCCGGTTGTAGATAACTTGTCACTTGACCCAATTAAAATACATCAAGTGCGTGTGTAGCCGTGATGGTCTCTTCTCGGCGGAGTCCGGGAAGTGAACACGGTCTGTGTTATGTATGACGTAAGTAGGTGTTCAGGATCACTTCTTGGTCATTGCTAGATGACGTCCGTTCCGTTGCTTCTCTTCTCGCTCTCATTTGCGCAAGTTAGCCACCATATATGCTTTTGCCGCTGCAGCTCCACCTCTTTACACCATCCTTTCCTATAAGCTTAAATAGTCTTGATCTCGCGGGTGTGAGATTGCTGAGTCCCCGTGACTCACAGATTCTACCAAAACAGTTGCAGGTGCCGACGATGCCAGTGCAGATGATGGCGTCGATCTCAAGTGGGAGTTCGACGAGGAACGTGGTCGTTACTATGTGTCTTTTCCTGATGATCAGTAGTGGAGCCCAGTTGGGACGATCGGGGATCTAGCATTTGGGGTTGTCTTATTTTCATCTGGATTTTGACCGTAGTCGGTCTATATGATTGTATTTTGGATGATGTATGAATATATTTATGTATTGTGTGAAGTGGCGATTGTAAGCCAACTCTTTATCCCATTCTTGTTCATTACATGGGATTGTGTGAAGATGACCCTTCTTGCGACAAAACCACTATGCGGTTATGCCTCTAAGTCGTGCCTCGACACGTGGGAGATATAGCCGCATCGTGGGCGTTACAAGTTGGTAATCAGAGCCATCCCCGACTTAGGAGCCCCCTGCTTGATCGAATCGCTGGCGTTGTTGAGTCTAGAACAAAATGTTTTGAGTCTTAGGATTATATATATCGGAGAGTAGGATTCTTTTTACTCCTCAGTCCCTTCGTCGCTCTGGTGAGGTCTCCTGACGTAGAAGTTTTGACTATTCTCTCCTCAAATTTCACTAAAAAAATTTTTAGGATCACGCGGGTATCTTGGAATCGTTCCGATGGATTTGTGACGAGAACATTGTTCTTGGTGCCTCCTGTCATTTAGGGGTTGTGGCAGTGTCCCGGGGAGTTGAGCTCCGAGGTGTTGTCGTCACAATTTTATCGTTGCAGTTCTGGAATACCTGAGTTTCGCCGACATCGAAATCTCTTTTATGCAGTTGTTGGTGAGATCACCTCGACGCCACCCAGTACTGGGGCGGGAGTTCGGGAGTATTGCCATAACTTGTATAACGGATGTTTTTCGAAGGTTGAGGTAAACGATTTCCGAAGGTTTCTTGGTTATGTGTTGACGGATGGATACAGCTGGATCTAGGGATTGCTAGTTTGGGTGATATATTTTGTGTCCCCTGTATCCCCTACACCAGATTGCATAACCAGAAAGTTTCGGGAGTTTATAAGTGGGAATTCAAGTAGCCTTAGGATATCTTTCCGACAGACGCATGATATGAGATTGGGGTTCGACGTCTAGTGGTCCGCCTGTATACGGTTGATTTTACAGTGGTCTCGTTGTGTCTTAAAGAGTCCATGGCTTTGCCGACTCGGGGACGCTTCGTATGTCATGTGCACAGCCTTGTACATGATGGTGCTGTACGATTGAGCCCGTGTGGGCCCCACCACGAAAACTTCGGACGAAATATCTATCATATGTTTGTTCCGGCTTATTCTGCAAGCCAATACTTTGTTTTATTTTGTATTGTGGTATTCGAGTTGCTTCGAATTCATATGTTCATTCCATATCTTTTTCAAGTGGCTTCTCAACTTATGGAAGTGTGATGATTTACTACGGAATTCATTCGTTCATCTTCGTTCGAATGTTTATTGTGAAGACTATATGTTGCAATTTCTATCCGTTGATTCTACTTATCTATTTGTCTATCAAGATGCTAACGGATGTCACCCTCTTCAGGATGGCTCCGCCAACGCGTCAGAATCCGGATCGCAATGAAGGGAGTCAAGCGAACCCTCCGCCACCACCTCCACCTCCGGAGGCATGGCAAGCAATCATGGCAGCCACCAACGCCAATGCTCAGATGATTCTGCAACTCTTGCAAGAACGTACTCAAGGGCAAGGCAATCAAGGTCAAGGCAACAATCAGTTTCACTTTGCCACTCTCAACCAGTTTCTCGCAAATCAGCCCAAGTCTTTCAGCTACTGTGCCGAGGCCACGGATGCCGATGATTGGCTCGTGGACATCAACAAGCATTTTGAATGTAGCAATGTCAGGCCTGAGGACTATGTCAAGTTCGCTTCTTTCCAGCTCAAGGACCAAGCTGCTGATTGGTTTCAACAATACAAAGATTCCAGAGGAGGTCGTGTGATCACTTGGACTGACTTCTGTCGGGACTTCAAAGCGCACCACATTCCACAAAGTGTTGTTGAGAGCAAGCGTGAGGAGTTCCGCAATCTCAAGCAAGGCAACATGTCTGTGTATCAATACAACATTCAGTTTCAGAAACTTGCTCGCTTCGCTAAACAAGACGTTCCTGATGAGAAGAGCATGATCTATCACTTCAGAGGTGGCCTTAAAGAGGATCTGCAGTTAGCTCTCGTTCTTGTTGAGCCTACTCAGTTTGATCAATTCTACAATATGGCACTGAAGCAAGAGGCTGCTCAGCTCAAGTGTGAGGCTTCTAAGAAGAGAGTCAGAGACGCAGTTCAGTCTTCTTCTTCCTCACTTGTGACAGCTAAGCAACAGAAGTTCTGGTTGCCTCCTCCTCCTCCGTTTCGTCAGCCTTACCAGCAGAAGAACAAAGGTGGCCATGGTTCTTCCAACTCTTCCAACTCTGGCTATCAGAACAAGTCTCAGAATCAAGCTCCAAAGTCCAATGCTCCTTATCACCGTCCACTCTCAGAGGTGACTTGCAACAAATGTCAGCAGAAAGGTCACTATGCTAACAAGTGCTTCAACCAGAGGCGTCTTCCTCCTCCTCCTCCTGTCAGATCTTCCAGCAATGCAGTGGTCAAGCATAATCCAAAGTCTGCAAAGGTGAACATGATGAATGCAGCTCAAGCGGAGGAATCTACTGATGTGATAATGGGTAATCTCTCAGTTAATGATATTCCTGCAAAAGTTCTTTTTGATACTGGTGCATCGCATTCTTTCTTGTCATACCCATTTGCATCGAAGCACAATGTTGACACAGAGATTTTATCCAAAGTTATGCAAGTTGTTTCTCCGGGAAAGCTTTTGTCTTCTAGTTTGGTTGCTCCCGATGTTTCCATCAAGATGGGCGACTATAAATTTCAGTCTTCTCCAATTGTTCTTGGTGACTCGGATATTGATCTTATTCTCGGGATGGACTGGCTTTCTAAGCACAAGGCTCAACTTGATTGTGCTGCCAGGGAAATTCAATTGACACACTCGTCTGAGGATGTGATTATTTTTGCCGCTCGTGATGAAACCATTCGGTTTTTCTCTCTCAATGAGAAGGGCGAATTGAATGCCATCTCTCAAATTCCAGTCGTTTGCGAGTATCAAGATGTCTTTCCAGAAGAGCTTCCGGGTATGCCTCCTCATCGGCCAGTTGAGTTCGTTATCGAACTAGAGCCTGGCACTGAACCCGTTTGCAAGCGTCCATACAAGCTTGGACCCAACGAGCTGAAGGAATTGAAGAAACAGCTCGATGAACAAGAACGTCTGGGTTTGATCAGACCGAGTTCTTCTCCATGGGGTTGTGGTGTTCTTTTTGTCAAGAAGAAGGATGGCACGGACCGACTTTGTGTCGACTACCGTCCATTGAACAAGAAGACAATCAAGAACAAGTATCCACTTCCCAACATCAATGAGCTATTTGAGCAACTCAAAGGGGCTAAAGTATTCTCGAAGCTTGACCTTCGTATGGGTTATCATCAGATTCGCATTCGTGAAGAAGATATTCCCAAGACAGCATTCAGAACAAGCTTTGGTTCTTATGAATATACTGTCGTGTCTTTCGGCCTTGTCAATGCTCCTCCGGTGTTCTCTCGGATGATGAATTTCATCTTCAACCCCTATACCAATGAATTCGTTCTGGTGTATCTCGATGATATCTTGGTCTTCTCCAAGAATAAGCAGGATCATGCCAAACATTTGCGATTGGTGCTCGACAAGCTCAGAGAGTATCAATTCTATGCGAAGTTCTCCAAATGTGAGTTTTGGCTCGATGAAGTTCTTTTCCTTGGTCACATCATCTCTGCCAAGGGCATCGCTGTTAACCCCGAGAAGGTGTCCGCAGTTGTGGATTGGGAACCTCCTCAAAATGTCAAGCAGCTCCGCAGTTTTCTGGGTCTTGCAAGCTATTGCCGAAGATTCGTTGAGAATTTCTCCAAGATTGCAAAGCCTCTTTCCAACCTCCTACAGAAGCATGTGAAGTATGTCTGGTCTCCTGAGTGTGACGTTGCTTTCAACACTCTCAAAGAGAAACTAGTCACAGCTCCTGTCTTGACTCCTCCTGATGAATCCAAGCCGTATGAAGTTTTCTGTGATGCTTCTCTCCAAGGTCTCGGTGCTGTGTTAATGCAAGAGAAGAAAGTTGTGGCCTATACCTCTCGGCAGTTGAAGCCCAACGAGAAGAACTACCCCACTCACGATCTTGAGTTGGCGGCAGTTGTCCATGCATTAATTACGTGGAGACATCTCTTGTTGGGAAGACAAGTGGACATTTTCACTGATCACAAGAGTCTCAAGTATATCTTCACTCAGCCCAACCTCAACCTCAGGCAGACTCGATGGGTCGAAATGATTCAAGAGTACAATCCGAGTATTGAATATACTCCAGGCAAGGCAATGTCATTGCAGATGCTTTAAGCAGGAAGGCTTATTGCAACAGCTTAATTCTCAAGCCTTTCCAACCGGATCTTTGTGAAGCTTTCCGCAAGCTGAATCTCCAAGTTGTTCCTCAAGGCTTTCTTGCCAACCTCATAGTATCTCCTACTTTGGAAGATCAAATTCGTGAGGCACAACTCCTTGATGCCATGGTGAAGAAGGTGAAACGTGGTATCGACAAGGGTCTTTCCAAATACAAGTGCTATCGCATTGATGACAGAGACACTTTGTTCTTCGAGGACCGGATTGTGGTTCCTAAAGGTGATCTAAGGAAAGTCATAATGAACGAGGCGCACAATTCTCTCCTTTCCATTCATCCTGGAAGTACGAAGATGTATCATGACCTCAAGCAGTCGTATTGGTGGACTCGAATGAAGCGAGAAATTGCTCAATTCGTGAATGAATGTGATGTCTGCCGAAGAGTGAAAGCAGAACACCAACGACCAGCTGGTCTCCTCCAACCTCTTGCTATCCCAGAATGGAAGTTTGATCATATCGAAATGGACTTCGTGACTGGATTTCCCAAGTCCAAGCGCGGAAATGATGCTATCTTCGTTGTCATCGACAAGCTCTCTAAAGTGGCTCATTTCCTTCCAATCAAAGAATCCATCACAGCAGCTCAGCTGGCAGAGCTTACACCTCCAGAATTGTCTCCTTGCACGGCATTCCACAATTGATTTCTTCAGATCGTGGAAGCATCTTCACCTCTAAGTTCTGGGACTCCTTCCAGAAGGCCATGGGCACAAACATTCGCTTCAGCACAGCTTTCCATCCTCAAACTAGTGGCCAAGTCGAGCGAGTCAATCAAATTCTTGAAGATATGCTCAGGGCTTGTGTCATTTCCTTTGGCATGAAATGGGAAGATTGTCTTCCATATGCTGAATTCTCCTACAACAACAGCTTCCAAGCGAGTTCGGGCAAGGCCCCATTCGAGATTCTCTATGGCAGAAAGTGCCGTACTCCTCTCAATTGGTCAGAGACTGGTGAACGCCAACTTCTTGGCAATGACTTAATCACTGAAGCTGAAGAAATGTGTAAAGTCATCCGTGATAATCTCAAAGCCGCGCAATCGCGCCAGAAGAGTTACTATGATAGTAAGCATCGTGATTTGGCTTTCGAGATCGGAGACCATGTCTACCTCCGCGTCTCTCCAATGAAAGGCACTCGTCGCTTCGGTATCAAAGGGAAGCTTGCCCCTAGATACGTGGGTCCTTTCAAGATCATTGGCAAAAGAGGCGACCTCGCCTATCAACTTGAGCTTCCTTCCAACTTCGCGAACGTGCACGATGTGTTCCACGTGTCACAGCTCCGCAAGTGCTTCAAGACGCCTGAGCGCACTATCAACTTCGAAGAGATTGACCTCCAAGAAGATTTGTCTTATCATGAGCACCCCGTTGCTATTCTTGAAGAAACTGAGCGCAAGACTCGCAACAAGTCTATCAAATTCCTGAAAGTGAAGTGGTCGCACCATTCCGACCGGGAAGCCACCTGGGAACGCGAGGACCATCTCCGTTCCGAATATCCGGAGTTCTTTCAGTCCTAGATCTCGGGACGAGATCCTCTCGTAGTGGTGGAGTGTTGTAACACCCCGCATGTAACTTGCCATATTTGTAACTCCGACTCTTGCCATTTTCGGCTATGTGTTATGTTTTTCCCTCCGTTGTCGGGTTTTGTCTTTCGTTTTGTATTTTGTCATGTCATGCATTTTCATATCATGTCATCATGTGCATTGCATTCGCATACGTGTTCGTCTCATGCATCCGAGCATTTTCCCCGTTGTCCGTTTTGCAATCCGGCGCTCCTATCTCCTCCGGTGCACCCCTCTTGTTTTCTTTCGTGTGCGTGTGTCAAACTTTCTCGGAATGGACCGAGGCTTGTCAAGTGGCCTTAATATACCACCCGGAGACTACCGGTCAAGTTTCGTTCCATTCGGAGGTCGTTTGGTACTCCAACGGTTAACCGGGCATCCGCAAAGTCCATTTGAGTGTCCAGCAAAAACCCCCTCCAAAACCAGCCCAAAACCCACCAAACTCTCTTCCATGCTCTAGGTCGTTCGATCACGATCGTGTGGGCGAAAACCGCACCTCATTTGGAGTCTCCTAGCTCCCTCTACCTATTTAATAGTGGGCATCCCGAAAAACGATTCAGACGAACCCTAATTCCCTCCGCGCCGCCGGACGCGTCCGCGCGCCGGACACGTCCGCGCCGCCGCGCCGCAGAGCGCCGCCGTGCGCGCTCCTCCGCGCCGCCGCCGAGCCCGCCGGCCCGCCCGGCCCGCGCGGCCCCCGCGCCGGCCTCGCCCCGCGCCGCCGCCGCCGCCGCCCGCCCCGCGCCGCCGCCCTCGCCGCGCTCGCCTCGCCGCCGCCGCGCTCCGCGCCGCCGCCGCGCCCTCCTCTCCGGCCGTCGCCCGCCGGCCTCCTCTTCCTCCCGTCCGAACACCACCGCAAGCCCGCGCCCGCGGCGGCCCCGATCCGATCTGGTCAACGGGAAATTTCATCAGCACCTTGCTCTGTTCCCGATGCGATAAGTCTGTGCATGTAGCTCCGATTCGCGCGTGTAATATGTCAAATTGTTCGTCTCGTGATGCTCTTCATTTGTTAATTGCACCATGTTCATTAGAGGTCATCTTGATGCCCAAATCTTCGTTGGAAGAGGGCTAGTTGCTGTTAATCTCTGGTTCTTAGCAGAACTTGGAGATTTGTCATTTTTGTATCATTTATTCTGTGCATCTTTTGAGCATGAGCTCTACATGTGTTTTGAAGTATGCCATGCCATCTTTCTAGTGGTGTAGTCCATGTATTTTTTGTGATCTCTGTGGTGACTAGCACAAGCATGCAAAGTAGGCCCCGTAATATTCTGATTTCAGGGACTTATGATTTCCTCCAAGTCTTGTCTGCTGTAATTTTGTTGCCATGTAACTTGATGCTACAGAGAGATCCATGCATATTTTGGAGATGTTCAGTAAGGATGTTTTGTAGCTATAGTTGTAATTGATCCATTCCTGCAATTGTTTGCAATTATGGAGTGCCATAGCATGACTCAATCTTGCTCTACTTTTGCTATAAAATATTTCTGGCAGATTCTTAACATGATATGCATTTTGCCAAGCTTATTGTAGTTGATCCATACATGCTATGCAATTGTTCTTGCCATGGATAGCTTCATAAACATGCCATCTTGCTGTAGGTATGCTTGGTTTGTCATGCATTGCTCTGTAGTGAGTGCATCAAGCTCACAAAGAGGCCTACATATTAATATTTCTGCCATGCTCTGTTTTCTGCTAAGTCTGAAACCTGATAACGAAACTTGCTATGTTTACATGCTTGCCATCATATCTTCTGGTCCTTTTTGGCTTATGGTCAGTAAGGGACTTTTGTCATGTGCATTTAGTAGAACACTACCATGCCTTGTTTTGCTATGTTAAGTTCCTGTAGCATGTTGATTTCGTGCTCTGAACATTGCTACCTGATGCTGTTTCTGCCATGTCCAGTTTTTCACTAAGTCTGTGAACCTGTAATCTTTTGCACTTTTGCCATGCTTGTTTGAGCTTGATATGTTGTGAACTAGCCGTAGCTCAGTGTTCATCTTTTGTCAAGCATCTCCTGTAGATTACTGCCATGTGCTTTGTTGCTATGTTGGGGTGCTGTAGCATTGTTACTTGTTGCATTTTAAGTGCTATCTTGCTGTTTATCGCAGATTCGTGTCATTCTTGTTTTGCTTGCCATTTGCAAACCGTGCATCCGATTCCGGTGATCTTTATATCGATTTCGACCGAAATCATCTCATCTTTCCAGTGGCATGCTTGGTTTGCCAAGTTACTGCCATGTTCATCATTTTCCTTCCGGAGCACGCATATGCATCGCATATCATATCTTGCATATCATACATGTTTTGCATCATGTTGCTTGTGCATTTCTCGTTGTTGATTGTGGTTCCGTTTGTTTGTGTTCTTGTCTTGGGTAGAGCCGGGAGACGAGTTCGTGAACGAGGAACCTGTCGAGTACGCTTACGAGGATCAAGCTTTCGACAACTCTGAGAATCTTGCAGGCAAGATGACCACCCCTCGAAATCACTTCTATCTTTGCTATGCTAGTTGTTCGCTCTATTGCCATGCTCCGCTACCTATCACTTGCTATATCATGTCTCCCATTTTAGCCATGTCAGCCCTAACCATCCTTTCCTAGCAAACCGTTGTTTGGCTAAGTTACCGCTTTTGCTCAGCCCTCTTATAGCGTTGCTAGTTGCAGGTGAAGTTGAAGTTTGTTCCATGTCGGAACATGGATATGTTGGGATATCACAATATCTCTTATTTAATTAATGCATCTATATATTTTGGTAAAGGGTGGAAGGCTCGGCCTTATGCCTGGTGTTTTGTTCCACTCTTGCCGCCCTAGTTACTGTTATACCGGGATTATGTTCCTTGAGTTTGCGTTCCTTACGCGGTCGGGTGATTTATGGGACCCCCTTGACAGTTCGCCTTGAATAAAACTCCTCCAGCAAGGCCCAACCTTGGTTTTACCATTTGCCACCTAAGCCTTTTCCCCCGGGTTTTCGCGAGCCCGAGGGTCATCTTATTTTAACCCCCCCCGGGCCAGTGCTCCTTCGAGTGTTGGTCCGAACTGAGCAGACTGCGGGGCCCCTCCTGGGAAACTCGAGGTCTGGTTTTACTCGTAGGATGTCTCATCCGGTGTGCCCTGAGAACGAGATATGTGCAGCTCCTATCGGGATTTGTCGGCACATTCGGGCGGCTTTGCTGGTCTTGTTTTACCATTGTCGAGATGTCTTGTAAACCGGGATTCCGAGACTGATCGGGTCTTTCCGGGAGAAGGTTTATCCTTCGTTGACCGTGAGAGCTTATGATGGGCTAAGTTGGGACACCCCTGCAGGGTATTATCTTTCGAAAGCCGTGCCCGCGGTTATGAGGCAGATGGGAATTTGTTAATGTCCGGTTGTAGATAACTTGTCACTTGACCCAATTAAAATACATCAACTGCGTGTGTAGCCGTGATGGTCTCTTCTCGGCGGAGTCCGGGAAGTGAACACGGTCTGAGTTATGTATGACGTAAGTAGGTGTTCAGGATCACTTCTTGGTCATTGCTAGATGACGTCCGTTCCGTTGCTTCTCTTCTCGCTCTCATTTGCGCAAGTTAGCCACCATATATGCTTTTGCCGCTGCAGCTCCACCTCTTTGCACCATCCTTTCCTATAAGCTTAAATAGTCTTGATCTCGCGGGTGTGAGATTGCTGAGTCCCCGTGACTCACAGATTCTACCAAAACAGTTGCAGGTGCCGACGATGCCAGTGCAGATGATGGCGTCGATCTCAAGTGGGAGTTCGACGAGGAACGTGGTCGTTACTATGTGTCTTTTCCTGATGATCAGTAGTGGAGCCCAGTTGGGACGATCGGGGATCTAGCATTTGGGGTTGTCTTATTTTCATCTGGATTTTGACCGTAGTCGGTCTATATGATTGTATTTTGGATGATGTATGAATAATATTTATGTATTGTGTGAAGTGGCGATTGTAAGCCAACTCTTTATCCCATTCTTGTTCATTACATGGGATTGTGTGAAGATGACCCTTCTTGCGACAAAACCACTATGCGGTTATGCCTCTAAGTCGTGCCTCAACACGTGGGAGATATAGCCGCATCGTGGGCGTTAGAAGTTGGTAATCAGAGCCATCCCCGACTTAGGAGCCCCCTGCTTGATCGAATCGCTGGCGTTGTTGAGTCTAGAAAAAATGTTTTGAGTCTTAGGATTATATATATCGGAGAGTAGGATTCTTTTTACTCCTCAGTCTCTTCGTCGCTCTGGTGAGGTCTCCTGACGTAGAAGTTTTGACTACTCTCTCCTCAAATTTCACTAAAAAATATTTTAGGATCACGCGGGTATCTTGGAATCGTTCCGATGGATTTGTGACGAGAACATTGTTCTTGGTGCCTGTAATTGCTTTACTTTATCACTAAACGGTAGCGATAGTCGTAGAAGCAATAGTTGGCGAGACGACAACGATGCTACGATGGAGATCAAGATGTCGTGCCGGTGACAATGGTGATCATGATAGTGCTTTGGAGATGGAGAACACAGGCACAAGATGATGATGGCCATATCATATCACTTATATTGATTGCATGTGATGTTTATCCTTTATGCATCTCATTTTGCTTAGATCGACGGTAGCATTATAAGATGATCTCTCACTAAATTTCAAGGTATAAGTGTTCTCCCTGAGTATGCACCGTTGCGAAAGTTTGTCGTGCCGAGACACCACGTGATGATCGGGTGTGATAAGCTCTACGTTCACATACAACGGGTGCAAGCCAGTTTTGCATACTCAGAATACTCGGGTTAAACTTGTCGAGCCTAGCATATGCAGATATGGCCTCGGAACAGTGGAGACCAAAAGGTCGAGCATGAATCATATAGTAGATATGATCAAAATAGTGATGTTCACCATTGAAAACTACTCCATCTCACATGATGATCGGACATGGTTTAGTTAATATGGATCACGTGATCACTTAGATGATTAGAGGGATGTCTATCTAAGTGGGAGTTCTTAAGTAATATGATTAATTGAACTATAATTTATCATGAACTTAGTACCTGATAGTACTTTGCATGTCTATGTTGTTTGTAGATAGATGGCCCGTGATGTTGTTCCGTTGAATTTTAATGCGTTCCTTGAGAAAGCAAAGTTGAAAGATGATGGTAGCAATTACACGGACTGGGTCCGTAACTTGAGGATTATCCTCATTGCTTCACAGAAGAATTATGTCCTGGAAGCACCGCTAGGTGCCAAACCCGCTACAGGAGCAATGCCAGATGTTATGAACGTCCGGCGGAGCAAAGCTGATGACTACTCGACAGTTCAGTGTGCCATGCTTTATGGCTTAGAACCGGGACTTCAACGGCGTTTTGAACGTCATGGAGCATATGAGATGTTCCAGGAGTTGAAGTTAATATTTCAAGCAAATGCCCGGATTGAGAGATATGAAGTCTCCAATAAGTTCTATAGCTGTAAGATGGAGGAGAATAGTTCTGTCAGTGAGCATATACTCAAAATGTCTGGGTATAACAATCACTTGATTCAAATGGGAGTTAATCTTCCGGATGATAGTGTCATTGACATAATTCTTCAATCACTGCCACCAAGCTACAAGAGCTTCGTGATAAACTATAATATGCAAGGGATGGATAAGACAATACCCGAGCTCTTCGCGATGCTAAAGGCTGCGGAGGTAGAAATCAAGAAGGAGCATCAAGTGTTGATGGTCAACAAGACCACCAGTTTCAAGAAAAAGGGTAAAGGGAAGAAGGGGAACTTCAAGAAGAACGGCAAGCAAGTTGCTGCTCAAGTGAAGAAGCCAAAGTCTGGACCTAAGCCTGAAACTAAGTCTTCTACTGCAAAGGGACTGGTCACTGGAAGCGGAACTGCCCCAAGTATTTGAAGGATAAGAAGGATGGCAAGGTGAACAAAGTTATATCTGATATACATGTTATTGATGTGTACCTTACTAATGCTCGCAGTAGCACCTGGGTATTTGATACTGGTTCTGTTGCTAATATTTGCAACTCGAAAGAGGGACTACGGATTAAGCAAAGATTAGCTAAGGACGAGGTGACGATGCGCGTGGGAAATGGTTCCAAAGTCGATGTGGTCGCGGTCGGCACGCTACCTGTACGTCTACCTTCAGGATTAGTTTTAGACCTGAATAATTGTTATTTGGTGCCAGCGTTGAGCATGAACTTTATATCTGGATCTTGTTTGATGCGAGATGGTTATTCATTTAATCTGAGAATAATGGTTGTTCTATTTATATGAGTAATATCTTTCATGGTCATGCACCCTTGAAGAGTGGTCTATTTTTGATGAATCTCGATACTAGTGATACACATATTCATAATATTGAAGATAAAAGATGCAGAGTTGATAATGATAATGCAACTTATTTGTGGCACTGCCGTTTAGGTCATATTGGTGTAAAGCGCATGAAGAAACTCCATTCTGATGGACTTTTGGAATCACTTGATTATGAATCACTTGGTACTTGCGAACCATGCCTCATGGGCAAGATGACTAAAACACCGTTCTATGGAACTATGGAGCGAGCAACAGATTTGTTGAAAATCATACATACTGATGTATGTGCTCCGATGAATGTTGAGGCTTGCGGCGGGTATCGTTATTTTCTCACCTTCATAGATGATTTAAGCAGATATGGGTATATCTACTTAATGAAACATAAGACTGAAACATTTGAAAAGTTCAAAGAATTTCAGAGTGAAGTGGAAAATCATCGTAACAAGAAAATAAAGTTTCTGCGATCTGATCGTGGAGGAGAATATTTGAGTTACGAGTTTGGTCTTCATTTGAAACAATGCGGAATAGTTTCGCAACTCACGCCACCCGGAACACCACAGCGTAATGGTGTGTCCGAACGTCATAATCGTACTTTACTAGATATGGTGCGATCTATGATGTCTCTTATTGATTTACCGCTATCGTTTTGGGGTTATGCTTTAGAGACGGCTGCATTCATGTTAAATAGGGCACCATCTAAATCCGTTGAGACGACGCCTTATGAACTGTGGTTCGGCAAGAAACAAAAGTTGTCGTTTCTTAAAATTTTGGGGCTGCGATGCTTATGTGAAAAAGCTTCAACCTGATAAGCTCAAACCCAAATCGGAGAAATGTGTCCTCATAGGATACCCAAAGGAGACAGTTGGGTACACCTTCTATCACAGATCCGAAGGCAAGACATTCGTTGCTAAGAATAGATCATTTCTAGAGAAGGAGTTTCTCTCAAAGAAGTGAGTGGGAGGAAAGTAGAACTTGATGAGGTAACTGTACCTGCTCCCTTATTGGAAAGTAGTTCATCACAGAAATCTGTTCCTGTGACTTCTACACCAATTAGTGAGGAAGCTAATGATGATGATCATGTAACTTCAGATCAAGTTACTACCGAACCTCGTAGGTCAACCAGAGTAAGATCCGCACCAGAGTGGTACGGTAATCCTGTTTTGGAGGTCATGTTACTTGACCATGACGAACCTACGAACTATGAGGAAGCGATGATGAGCCCAGATTCTGCAAAATGGCTTGAGCCCATGAAACCTGAGATAGGATCCATGTATGAGAACAAAGTGTGGACTTTGGTTGCCCGATGATCGGCAAGCCATCGAGAATAAATGGATCTTCAAGAAGAAGATAGACGCTGACGGTAATGTTACTGTCTACAAAGCTCGACTTGTTGCGAAAGGTTTTCGACAATTTCAAGGAGTTGACTACGATGAGACTTTCTCACCCGTAGCGATGCTTAAGTCTGTCTGAATCATGTTAGCAATTGCCGCATTTTATGATTATGAAATTTGGCAAGTGGATGTAAAGACTGCATTCCTGAATGGATTTCTGGAATAAGAGTTGTATATGATGCAACCCGAAAGTTTTATCGATCCAAAGGATGCTAACAAAGTGTGCAAGCTCCAGCGATCCATCTATGGACTGGTGCAAGCATCTCGGAGTTGGAATAAACGTTTTGATAGTGTGATCAAAGCATATGGTTTTATACAGACTTTTGGAGAAGCCTGTATTTACAAGAAAGTGAGTGGGAGCTCTGTAGCATTTCTAATATTATATGTGGATGACATATTATTGATTGGAAATGATATAGAATTTCTGGATAGCATAAAAGGATACTTGAATAAGACTTTTCCAATGAAAGACCTCGGTGAAGCGGCTTATATATTGGGCATTAAGATCTATAGAGATAGATCGAGACGCCTAATTGGAATTTCACAAAGCATATACCTTGATAAAGTTCTAAAGAAGTTCAAAATGGATCAAGCAAAGAAAGGGTTCTTGCTTATGTTACAAGGTGTGAAGTTGAGTCAGACTCAATGCCCGACCACTGCAGAAGATAGAGAGAAATGAAAGATGTTCCCTATGCTTCAGCCATAGGCTCTATCATGTATGCAATGCTGTGTACCAGACCTGATGTGTGCCTTGCTATTAGCTTAGCAGGGAGGTACCAAAGTAATCTAGGAGTGGATCACTAGACAGCGGTCAAGAACATCCTGAAATACCTTAAAAGGACTAAGGATATGTTTCTCGTTTATGGAGGTGACAAAGAGCTCGTCGTGAATGGTTACACCGATGCAAGATTTGACACTGATCTGGATGACTCTAAGTCTCAAACCGGATACGTATTTATATTGAACGGTGGAGCTGTCAGTTGGTGCAGTTCTAAGCAAAGCGTCGTGGCGGGATCTACGTGTGAAGCGGAGTACATAGCTGCTTCAGAAGCAGCAAATGAATGAGTCTGGATGAAGGAGTTCATATCTGATATAGGTGTCATACCTAGTGCATCGGGTCCAATGAAAATCTATTGTGACAATACTGGTGCAATTGCCTTGGCAAAGTAATCCAAATTTCACAAGAGAACCAAGCACATCAAGAGACGCTTCAATTCCATCCGCGACCAAGTCAAGGAGGGAGACATAGAGATTTGCAAGATACATATGGAACTGAATGTTGTAGACCCATTGACTAAGCCTCTCTCACGAGCAAAACAGGATCAGCACCAAGACTCTATGGGTGTTAGAATCATTACTATGTAATCTAGATTATTGACTCTAGTGCAAGTGGGAGACTGAGGGAAATATGCCCTAGAGGCAATAATAAAGTTGTTATTTATATTTCCTTATATCATGATAAATGTTTATTATTCATGCTAGAATTGTATTAACCGGAAACTTAGTACATGTGTGAATATATAGACAAACTAAGTGTCACTAGTATGCCTCTTCTTGACTAGCTCGTTGAATCAAAGATGGTTAAGTTTCCTAGCCATAGACATGAGTTGTCATTTGATTAACGGGATCACATCATTAGAGAATGATGTGATTGACTTGACCCATTCCATTAGCTTAGCATTTGATCGTTTAGTATATTGCTATTGCTTTCTTCATGACTTATACATGTTCCTATGACTATGAGATTATGCAACTCCCGAATACCAGAGGAACACTTTGTGTGCTACCAAACGTCACAACGTAACTGGGTGATTATATAGGTGCTCTACAGGTGTCTCCGAAGGTACTTGTTGGGTTGGCATAGATCGAGATTAGGATTTGTCACTCCGATTGTCGGAGAGGTATCTCTTGGCCCTCTCGGTAATACACATCACTATAATCCTTGCAAGCAATGCAACTAATGAGTTAGTTGCGGGATGATGTATTACAGAACGAGTAAAGAGACTTGCCGGTAACGAGATTGAACTAGGTATTGAGATATCGACGATCGAATCTTGGGCAAGTGACATATCGATGACAAAGGGAACAACGTATGTTGTTATGCGGTTTGACCGATAAAGATCTACGTAGAATATGTAGGAGCCAATATGAGCATCCAGGTTCCGCTATTGGTTATTGACTGGAGACGTGTCTCGGTCATTTCTACATAGTTCTCGAACCCGTAGGGTCCGCACGCTTAACGTTCGGTGACAATCGGTATTATGAGTTTTTGTGTTTTGATGTACCGAAGGTAGTTCGGAGTCCCGAATATGATCACGGACATGACGAGGAGTCTCGAAATGGTCGAGATGTAAATATCGATATATTGGACGACTATGTTTGGACATCGGAAGTGTTTCGGGAGGTTTCGGAACCCCCCGGGGAGTATATTGGGCCTAATGGGCCTTAGTGAGAGCAGAGGAGGGGCGGCCAGGCGGCCGCGTGCCCCCTCCCCCTCTAGTCTGAATTGGACAAAGAGGGGGGGCGGCGCCCCCCTTTCCTTCTCTCCCTCTCTCCCTTCCTTCCCCTCTCCTACTCCTTGTCGGAGTAAATGGCCACGGGTAGCCATACCGACTACCCCTGGTTCTTCAGAAAAATTATCAGGCCTTTGGGCCTTCAAGCACTCCAAGCATTTGGGCCGCCTTCCCTGGCCGGCTACCTCTGAAGCCGACTCCCGGAAGGCAACCCAGCCTCAAACAACCCCTCCCTAGGACGACTACGGGGTGGCCGAGTCCATGAAGCCGGCCAAGAAGCACGCCGACTTCTAGGAGCCGGCCGAGATCACAACCACCAAAGCTGTTCCCACATAACGGCGACAAGACGGGGAGTGGCCACAGTGCGGCCCAGTATCCCCGAAGCCCGAGGCGGGCATGGCTACAGGAGGCCGTACGGGACGACCGTCTCCCGTGCGGCTTGGCACTGTAGCCATGCTAGCCTCGACGTCATCCACGACAGTCTCCCGTACGGCCCACGGGCGGCGGGCCCCTTCAGCCAGAGAGAGGCGTGAAGGCGGCCCAGCCTTTCCCAGTCGGCCAAGAGCGTAGCCGGCCTCCAGAAGCCGGCTACTCCCTTCCTCGAAGCAGCAGCCCCATTAAGGAGACAAGACGAGGTAAGGCTACAGTGAGAGCCCCCGAGGCGACCCACTGTAGCCACGCTTACCTCGACAAAGCCCTCGTCATCAGAGGCGAGGCTACAGTAAGCAGCCGCTGACACGACCCTAGGCGGTGGGGCCGGCCTGTCGACCAAGGAGCCGGCAGCCGGCGGGACCCACCAGCCGGCGGGACCCAATTGCTGGCGGAGAAGCCGGCAAGCGTAGACAGTGACGGCTGGGACCAGCTCCCAGTCGGATTACCATTGTACCCCCGGGGGGTAGGCCTATATAAACCCCCCGGAGCACCCATGCAAAGGGTTGGCCGCTGAGCATAGTTGGCTTCCAAGCATAGCACACACACCATAGATAGAGGGAAGCAAGAGCTAGCCTTGTTCTTCTCCCTTGATCCCAAACAGCTCTAGGAGCGATTGTAGCTACCTTTCCTGATCTAGTGATCATGCGGAGACCCCGCAGAGCAGGACTAGGGGTGTTATCTCCTCGGAGAGCCCCAAACCTGGGTAAGATCCACCGGCGTGCATGTCTTCGCCTCATCCCGTTTCCAGGCACCGGCGACGTTCTATTGGCTCCCACACAGATAAGCCATCCGTTGGCATATGTCGCACCAACCACCCGACATTTGGCGCCCACCGTGGGGCCAGGTGCACCGTCGTCCGGAGACCTGTTATGGACGGGAACCCTCTTCCTCCCCCGCGAGCGCAGCCAGCCTGCTGCGCCCGATGGCGTTTGCCTCGACGCGCTGCAAGGCGTCGACGATGCCTGCGCAGCGAGCCGCCTCGCCGATCTGCTCGGCGAGACTCGCCTCTCCGACGAGCCTGCGTCCGACGCAGGCACCGACTACCCTGAGAGCCGCCTCGTCAGCCTCCTCGACCAGCTTCACGTCTCCAGCGAGCCTGCTGCAGACATGGAGTCGGTCGGCTCCACCGACCCGATGCTCATCGACTCCGACACAGCATCGCTCGACGCCTACCCCTCCGACGTGGTGGTCTTCGACGACCCCCTCCCTCGAGCTGACAGCGGCAGCAGCGCTGTCACCGAAGTGCTGGTCATCAGCCACGTCGCCAACTCGGGCGAGAATGCCCACGACGCCCTGCAAGCGGCAATGCACGACATCTCCGTCCCCATCCCGGCCGACGCCGATGCCGAGACATTGGAGGCACGCCGCCTTGCCCTCATCGCGGAGGGCCAGAAGATAGCCTCGATGAGACGCCTCACCGAGGCCCACTAGCGCGAAGTCGACCGCGCCGCCTTCGGCACGGCGCCGCCTAGCGGCCCGAGCCGAGCCAGCTTCGTCCAGAAGCGCGGCGCAGCCGTTGCCAGCATGCTGGGCGCAGATCGCCCCGTCTACGCCACCCCGCTCGAGAATTTGCGAGCCGCTCAGGCGGCTGCAGAGGAGCTCAATGGGCTGGGAGCCGACGAGCTCCCCTACATGACAAGACGGATCCAGCAGCTGATCGACGCGGCTGCAGAACGGCACGAAGCCGGCGCCCGTGCTGATAGTCATCCCCCGCGCCGGGAGCACGCCGCGACGTCCCGCTCGCCGACTGCGAGCGGCGCGCGCTAGAAGAAAGACAGGGAGCCGGCTGCCAGCCGCAGCCGGACTCGCATCACCATCGAGCGCGACGCGGATGGCCGCCCTCGAGCTGTAGAGCACCTAGGAAATCTGCCTCCTCCCCCGCCTCGAAGAGAAAGACGCCTCACTCCGCTGCCTATCACACACCCGACTCTTGGCGACCGACTCGGCCGCCGGGAAGGAGTCGGTGAGAACGACGCCCGCCACAGGATCGACCGCCTTGCTCGATCCTTGGCGTTAGAAGAAGAAGACGATGTCGGCCCGCCATGCTTTGGCCCCCGCATCCGCGACGAGCCCTTCCCCAAAGGGTTCTCGCTCCCCAGAGACACGCCCAAGTACAACGGCTCGGTGAAGCCGGAAGACTGGCTCATCGACTACTCCACGGCCGTCACCATCGCCAACGGCAATCGGCGCGTCACCGTGAAGTACGTCCCCCTGATGCTGCAAGGCACGGCGCGCACATGGCTCAACAGCCTCAAGCCCTACAACATCAACAGTTGGCTGGACTTCACCGAAGTCTTCGTCCGCAACTTCACCAGCACCTACAAGCGGCCTCCCAAGCCTCGCCAGCTCTCCCTCTGCGTCCAGGGGCCCAACGAGCCGACCCGCGACAACCTCACGCGATGGGCCGAGCTCCGTAACTCCTGCGAGGGAGTGCACGAGGTCCAGGCCATCGAGTACTTCACCGCCGGGTGCCGAGAGGGCACCCTCCTCAAGCACCGACTCCTCTGCGACGAGCCGGCTACCCTCGATGAGTTGCTGGTCATCGCCGACAAATACGCCACTGCCGACTCCTCAATGAAGACCGAGCTCCGAGTGGACGCCTCAGGGAAAGTAATTGCTCCGGCTCCCAAGACGCCGGCTGGCGACCCTAATCGGCGCCCCTACCAGAACGACCACAAGCGCAAGGGCCCCATGCCGACTACCTCCAGTCGGCAGGTGGCCACAGTTGAAGACGAGCAGCCTGAAGAACGGCCCGCTCCCAAAAAGAAGGGTGGAAGGCCGGCTTGGCAGTCGTCTTTCTCCTACGAACAAGCACTCGACGCCCCCTACAAGTTCCACAGCGGCGCGAAGCCGTCTAATCACATAACCCGGAAATGCCACTGGCTCACCCGCATCACCAAGGGCGAAGGGATGTTGCCGCCTCCGCCTCCCGGCCCGCCGCCTCCAGCCCCCCAGCAGCCGGCGGCTCGGCCGGCAGTCGGCGCCATCCAAGACGAATTTCCCGAAGAGCACGCCGCCTACGTCGACTTCACCAGTCAAGCCGACGACAAGCGCAGTCAGCGCAGACAGCATCAAGAAGTTAACGCAATCGCCCCTAGCACCGCCGAGTTCATGCACTTGTCAGAAAAGCCAATCAGCTGGAGCCAGGCCGACCACCCAGAGGTGATGCCTTCGCCTGGCTCCTATGCAATGGTCTTGGACGTCACCCTCGCGACGTAGAGGCGAGCTGCCAGATTTTCCCGCGTCCTGATAGACGGCGGAAGCAGTATCAACATACTGTACCGCGACACCATGGAGAAGCTGAACATCAAAGCGAAGCAGCTCATGCCGAGCCGCACCGTCTTCCATGGTATCGTACCCGGCCTGTCTTGCTCTCCAATCGGCAAGATCAAAATGGATGTTCTCTTCGGAGACAAAGATCATTTTCGCCGGGAAGCAATATGGTTCGAGGTAGTGGATTTGGAGAGCCCCTATCATGCACTGCTTGGCCGACCTGCTTTGGCCAAGTTCATGGCTGTGCCCCACTACGCCTACCTGAAGATGAAGATGCCGAGCTCGAAGGGGATTGTCACGGTAGCCGGCGACTACAAGAAGTCCATCGAGTGCGCCATGGCCAGTAGCCGGCTGGCCGAGTCCCTCGTGGTGGCAGAAGAAAAGAAGATGTTGGAGCGGGTTGTGGCCATGGCCGGCAAGCAGCCGGCCTTGTCCCCCAACCCCAAGGATTGTGATGTGCAGGGCTCCTTCCAGCCTGCCAAAGAGACGAAGAAGATACCTCTGGACCCGGAGAACCCGGAGAGGTTCGCTGTGATTGGGGCGAACTTGGTCAGTAAATAGGAAGGCGAGCTCGTCGACTTCCTCCGTGAGAATCGAGACATCTTTGCATGGTCCCCAAAGGACATGCCGGGTGTCCCGAAGGATTTCGCCGAGCACAAATTACATGTCCGAGCTGATGCGAAGCCCGTCAAGCAGCCCCTCCGCCGACTGTCAGAAGAGAAGCGAAGAATTGTGGGAGAAGAAATAGCCTGGCTCCTTGCCGCCGGCTTTGTCATGGAAGTGTTCTTTCCAGAGTGGCTTGCCAACCCAGCTCTGGTTCTGAAGAAGAATAACAAGTGGCGTATGTGTATAGACTACACCAGTCTGAACAAGGCCTGCCCAAAGGATCCGTTTGCCCTGCCACGGATTGACCAAGTGATAGACTCCACAGCCGGATGCGAGCTGTTAAGTTTTTTGGATGCATACTCAGGGTATCATCAGATCAAGTTGGACCCGGCTGACCGCCTGAAGACTGCCTTCATCACACCCTTTGGAGCTTTCTACTACCTGACAATGACATTCGGCTTGAGAAATGTCGGTGCCACTTTTCAGCGTTGCATGCAAAAATGTCTCTTGAAACAACTCGGCAGAAATGCCCACGTCTATGTAGACGACATTGTGGTGAAGACAGAGAAGCGCGGTACCCTGCTGGAAGACCTGAAAGAAACATTCGCCAACTTGCGCCGATTCCAGATCAAGCTCAATCCCGAGAAGTGCGTGTTCGGAGTGCCAGCCGGCCAGCTGCTAGGCTTCCTGGTCTCCGAACGCGGCATCGAGTGCAACCCCGTCAAGATCAAGGCCATCGAGAGGATGGAGATTCCCACCAAGCTACGAGATGTGCAGAAGTTCACTGGCTGCTTAGCCTCCCTGAATCGTTTTATCAGCCAACTAGGAGAAAAGGCTCTCCCCTTGTACCGACTCATGAAGAAGTCCACTCACTTCGAGTGGAACGATCAAGCCGACCAAGCCTTCCATGAGTTGAAGAAAATGCTGACCACTCCGCCTGTCCTGGCTGCGCCGACTGAGAAGGAGCCCATGCTCCTCTACATCGCCGCGACTAGCCGAGTCGTCAGCACTGTTGTTGTGGACCAGCGCCCGGAGGAAGGCCGAGCCCAGCTAGTCCAGAGGCCGGTCTACTATCTCAGCGAAGTACTATCCAGCTCAAAGCAAAACTACCCGCACTACCAAAAGATGTGCTATGGGGTGTACTTCGCTGCCAAAGAAACTGAAGCCCTACTTCCAAGAGCACCCCATCACGGTCGTGTGCACTGCCCCGCTTGCCGAGATCATAGGCAGCCGGGATGCATCCGGCCGGGTGGCAAAATGGGCCATCGCATTGGCGCCCTACACGATCTTCTACCAACCCCGCACCGCCATCAGGTCGCAAGCATTGGCCGACTTCCTCGTCGACTGGGCCGAGACCCAGTACTTACCGCCGGCTCCCGACTCTACCCATTGGCGGATGCACTTTGACGGGTCCAAGATGCGCACCGGCTTGGGAGCCGGCATCGTCCTCACCTCTCCCAAAGGCGACAAGCTCAAGTACACGCTGCAGATCCACTTCGCCGCCTCCAACAACGTCGCCGAGTACGAGGCGCTCGTACACGGGCTCCGGCTAGCCAAAGAGCTTCGTATACGCCAGATCCTGTGCTACGGCGACTCAGACTTGGTGGTCCACCAATCATCTGGCGACTGGGACGCCAAGAACGCGAACATGGCGAACTATCGTTTCCTCGTCCAGCAGATAAGCGGATACTTCGAAGGGTGCGAGTTCCTTCACGTACCAAGGGCCGACAACGACCAAGCAGATGCCCTAGCACGGATCGGCTCCACCCGACAAGCCATACCGACTGGCGTCTCCCTCCAGCGCCTCCTCAAGCCGTCCATCAAGTCGTCTCCAGAGTCGGATTCCATCTTCGTACCGCCTGCGCCAGATACAGCCGGATCCGACTGGAGAAATCCCGCAGGCGGCACGGGGACTTCGACAACTGGCCCGGGGACTGCCGTAGTGGCACCCGGCCCGGGGACTTCAGAACCCGGCCCGGGGACTGCAACGACACAAGAAGCGTTGGCCGACTCCAATTCAACGCCACCCAACCCACCCACCCGAGTCATGGTGGCCACATTAACAGAAGAAGAAGTCACAGCTCCCTCATGGGCCCAGCCCATCCTCAAGTTCCTAGTCAGCAGAGAGCTGCCGGCTAATGAAATCTCAGCAAGACTAGTGCAACGACGAGCCGCAGCATACACAATAATCAACAGAGAGCTTGTGAAGCGCAGCGTCACTGGAGTCTTCCAGCGTTGCGTCGAGCCAGAAAAAGGAGTGGCAATCCTCAAAGACATCCACCAAGGCGAGTGCGTCCACCACGCAGCCTCAAGATCCCTTGTGGCCAAGGCTTTCCGCCATGGTTTCTTCTGGCCGACTGCCTTGGAGGATGCTAAAGAAATACTCAAGAGCTGCAGAGGATGTCAAGTTTTTAGTTCCAAGCAACACCTGCCGGCTTCTGCCCTCAAGACCATTCCCCTTACTTGGCCTTTTGCCGTCTGGGGACTGGACATGGTGGGTCCCTTCAAGACAGCCCGCGGCGGCCTGACACATCTACTTGTTGTTGTGGACAAGTTCACAAAGTGGATCGAAGCAAAGCCAATCATGAAACTCAATGGGCCGACTGCCGTAACATTCATCACCGACATCACCACTCGGTACGGCGTGCCGCACAGCATCATCACCGACAACGGCACGAACTTCGCCAAAGGAGCACTGGCACGTTTCTGCGCGACGCAGGGCATCCGACTGGACTTAGCGTCCGTTGCCCACCCGCAGTCAAACGGCCAGGTCGAGCGAGCAAATGGACTCATCCTCTCCAGCACCAAGCCCCGACTGGTTGTACCACTGGAGCGATCGGCCGGCTGCTGGCTCGAAGAGCTGCCGGCTGTCCTCTGGAGCCTGCGCACTACACCCAACAAGTCAACCGGCTTCACTCCCTTCTTCCTCGTGTACGGTGCCGAGGCTGTCATCCCAACAGACATCGAGTTCGACTCGCCTCGGATCACCATGTACACGGAGGAGGAGGCCAAAGAAGCAAGAGAAGACGGCGTGGACCTACTGGAGGAAGGCCGGCTGCTGGCACTCCGCCGGTCCGCCATCTACCAGCAAGGCCTGCGCCGCTACTACAACCGCAAGGTCAAGCCAAGATCCTTCCAAGAGGGCGACCTTGTGCTCCGGCTGATCTAGCGAACAGCCGGCCAGCACAAGCTCTCGGCCCCTTGGGAAGGCCCCTTCGTCGTCAGCAAGGCACTCGGCAACGACTCCTACTACTTGATCAACGCGCAAAAACCAAGAGCACGCAAGAGAGACGACTCCGGCAAGGAGTCGGAGCGACCATGGAACGCAAACCTCCTAAGACGATTTTACAGCTGAAAAGCAGTATGTATCACGCTCCCCTTTTGTATTAAGTACAAACCAACAGGCCCCCCGAACAGTACTCGGGGACTGCCGTTTATTTATCTATGAATGACGAGTGTCATATCCATGAATGTATTATTACATTTTGAATTTTTGTCCGGCACCGGGTTCGACTAGTCGGCCCGGGGACTGGCCGCCTTGAGCTATATCGGAAGTTTTTCCTAAAAGTCAGAAAAGTAGTGCGCCGGCTCCCGAGTCCTCTCTTGTTGAAAGTCGCAGCTCAAAGAACTGACTGTCCGACTAGCAAGAGGAAAGACAGAAAGGACGCCCACACGAAAAACGGCTAAGGAACAACGAACCTATATAGCAAAGAGACGGCCTCCAAACATGCCTGCCGGCTACCAGAGCAGCCGGCTGACCGGCTACCTAAAACTTAGCTTTAGTCCAGCAGAGCTAAAGTACTTCCCCCTCCCCAATCGGCCAGGCACTCCCCCGGCTACAGATTGCAGAGCAACTATTTGACTGGGGAGGCGGCAACCAAGGGAGGGCGGCAAAGGAAAAAGCAGAAGGACAAAAAGCAAAAAGTACAAGGAAAGGCCAAATGCATGCATAAGTTATATATACATAAAGCCGCCAACAGGCCGGCAACAGACATAAGTTCGAATACACCCAGTGGGTGGAATTGTGCGAATTTAACCAAACATTGTTCTAAAGAGTAACAAGACAGGAAAAGCAAAAGACGGCAGACTAGGGCGCGACATGGAGGCCGAGCTGGTCGGTGAAGGCGGCCTCGCCGGCTGAAGGAGTGGCCGACTAGCGGGCCCCGGCTTGACCACCACCTGCGGTAGGAGGCGTGGAGGCGCGCGACGTAGTGCTGGAGGCGCGGTCAGGCTGAGGCTGGCCGGCTACTCCACCAGCCGGCTCGGCGTCTTCACCCTCCTCCTCCTCCTCTTCGCCCACATCGCTGGAGTCGATCTCCTCCGCCGAGTCGTCACCGTACGCCGGGTCCAGCCCGAACCACTCTTCCGGCTGGGCGACTCCATTGTTGTCCACCTCGGGGGCGAAGACGCTGGTGTCGTTGTAGTCGGCGATCGCCGAAGCCCGCCGAATGATGGCCGGCGGCGCCGGCTCCAGCTCCGTGTCGGCTTGCTGCCGCCAGGTAGCCAGCTGGTCCAGGCTCAGGGTGGGATACCAAGCCTTGACGAACTCCAGCGCCCGCCTGGCGCCGGAGCGAGCCGCCGAGGCCTTCCAAGCCTCGAAGCGGCCGACTGCCACCTCCAGCCAGTCGGCAGTCCGACTGGGGGTGCGAGGGACCACTTGGCCGGGCCAGAGGGCGGCCAAGACCTGCGCCCCGGCACGCTGAAGCCGGCGGAGCAGCCGGTGAGCCGGCTGGATGCGAGCCTGGATCGCCAGGAGCTGTTCCTCCAGCGAGCGCCCGGCGGTTGGCGAGATCTCAAAGCCGGCCTGCCTTCGCGCTTGGCGACGGGCCTCGATGGCCTGGTTGGTGGCAGTCGAATAGCCAGGGAAATACTCTGCGCGAAGAAGAAGAAAGGAAGAAAAGAACACCAAAATCAGAAAACAAGCCAAAGTGGCAGATGGCAAGAAAGGACGGAGAGGTAGGCGGCTTACCGTCAACCAGATCTTCGATCTGGCCGTAGCCAGAGACCAGAGTCTGCCTGGCCTCAGCCCAGCCAGCCGCCTCCGTCTCGAACTCGGCCTGGAGAGTGGCTTCACGATCCTGCACAGCCTTCAGCGCCGCCTTGTGGCCTTCCTCCTGGTCGGCCAGCTTCTTGACCAGGCGGTCGCGCTCCTGCACCAAGGGGGCGAGCTCGACATCCTTGGCATGAAGAGCAGTCTGGGACTCCCCCAGCTGTGCCCTCAGACTGGCGTTGGCCGCTGCAAAGTCGGAAGAAGAAGAAGAACAATAAGAAATCGTCATGGAAGATCCGACCCGACTGCTCAGCAGTCGGCCCGAATCTCGGGGACTACACCCAGTGGGTGCGCTGACGCGCCCCCACATGAGATAAAGATCAAGTCACGTACCTCGGCTCTCAGTAAGGTCGGCGGTCTTCTGAGTCAGCTCCCGAGCCTGGGAGTTGAAGGCGGCCGCTCGAAGGTTGTGGTAGTCCTGCAAGATGGACAGAAGACCGAAGTGAGAACAAAAACAGCAAAGGCAAATCCTCCAAGAAGTTCCAAGACGCCTGCTCAGCAGCCGACTCGGAACTCGGGGACTACACCCAGTGGGTGCGCTGACGCGCCCCCACGGAAGAAATCAAGATCAAGAAGAGAAATCAAGATCAAGAAGAGAAATGAAGATCAAGAAGAAGCAAGATGGGAATACTAACCCGGATGGCCGCCCGCGTTGCGAGGAACTCGTCGGTGAACTGCCTCAGCGCCGCGGCTTGGTTTTGGAGCCGGGTCCGGACGTCTTGTGCAGCCACGTTCACTACGGCTGTCCCTCCACCTGGCGTCCACCCCGAGGTAGCGCTGGCCGCCTCCGCGTCTCGGGCCGACAAGCTGGAGCCCACGGCCGGCTGTGGCTCCGACGCGGCCTTCTGTGGCTCCGACGCGTTCTTCCCCGCGCGCCGGCTCGGCGGCACCCGGACCGCCACCTCAGCCCTCGCGGCCGGCTCGCCCTCCGCCGGCTGTGCAGGCGGCGGATCAGGCCGGCCGCCTTGGGCCGCCCCAGTTGGCGGGGCCGGCTCCGGCGCCTTCTCCAAGATGATGACGTCATCGCCGCTTCCCCCAGCCCTGGCTGGTCGCCGCTGGCTCCCCCTGGCGAGGGCTCCATATCCCCAGGCGCCATGACGCGCAGCGGGGTGACCATCAAAACCTCCCCCGCCGCCGCCGCGGCCTCAGCCTCTGCCTGGGCCCTGGCTGCGGCCTCGGCGAGTGCCTTCGCCGCCTCCTCCTCCCGCGCCGCCTGGGCGGCCGCCGCCTTCCGTGCCTCCGCCTCCCGTGCCTCCTGCGCCTCCCGCGCCTCCCGCGCGTTCCTTTTCGTCGCCTCCTGGAGGTCAGCGCGGGGGTCCACGCGGCGGGTGGTGCTCCCAGAGCCCCTTGGCGACTCGACGACGGAGCCGGCAGCCGCCCGCTCAAGTGACAACGGAGCTCTGATCGTTGAAGAAAAAGACGAGAGTTCAAGAACCACCAAAGAAAGAAAGAGAGTACACAAAGAAAGCGAACTTACGCCGACATGGTCTGCGGTTGCTTCACCACCTTGCGGAAACGAGCCGCCTTCGCGGCCGCCTCCTCCCGCCTGGTGGCTGCCGCCCCGCCTTTGGGTTTCTTCGTTCCGCTGCCGAACAAGCCCTGGGGGGCGACGCTTCTGACCTCCACCCCGAGCAGGCTGCGCGGCGGAGGAGCCCGCGCCGCGTCCAGATGCCGGCTGGCGGCGCGGGACGGCTTCGGCTTCATCGTCGTCCGGCCAGTCATCAAAGGTGGCAGTGAACCCGGAGCCGCCTGTTTCGCCGCCGGCTTGGCCTCCGCCCGGCTCGACGTCGTCGTCCATCGGGACCGCCCCCAGGTCGGGGTCCTCCAGGTCGTGTTCGGTCCGGTCAGGGGCGAATCGGCGCTCCGCGTCTGACCCGCCGGCCGGCCAAAGCAGAGAGCTCTGTCGAAGAACAAGCCGACTAAGTCAGAGTCGGGCAAGAGGTGCTCGGCAACAAATCAAAGAGAGAGAAAAAGAGACAAGGGGAGCATACCGCAGGCGGAGGATTGGCTCGGCTATATGGCTCCTTGCCGAACTGCCACTCTTCGGTGAGTTTGCAGTTTGCAAGGTAGTTCACCATGTAGGCGACCTCCTCGCGCGACATCTCCTTGGTGCACATTCGGCTCGGATCGAGCTGGCCGCTCATCTGACAGATCAGGTGAGGCCGGCTCTGGAGCGGAAGAACCCGGCGCGTGACGAACGCGGCCAGAAGATCGGGCCCCGTTAGGCCCTCCGACTGGACCATCACCCGCAGTCGGGCAACGGCGGCGTTTCCAGCCGGCTACAGCGTCACCGCCCGGAAGGACCACTGGGGCAGCCTGCCCACCGGTGGGCCGGCTACGTAAGCCGGCAAGTTGATGTAGTCGCCCCGTGGGGCGATGTTCCGCACGTAGAAGTACGACTTCTGCCACTTCTTCACCAATTGGATCAGCGTGATGACGGGGAAGGGGTTGTCGGCGACCGATCTCCGCGATGCGATGAAGGCGCCAGTCTGAGCCGGCATGCCCCGCATGCGCGTGCCCAGCTTCGACTGGAAGAACTCCCCCCAGAGCTCGAGGGTGGGGAGGACGCCGAGGTAGCCCTCGCACAGGGTGACGAAGGCGGACAGCAGCACCACCGCGTTGGGGGTGAGATGGTGCGGCTGGAGCTGATAGAAGTCGAGCCAGGAGCGGAAGGAGGCGGTCACTGGCAGGCCGAAGCCGCGCAAGAAGTGCGAGCGGAAGACCACCCGCTCGCCCTCCTGCGGCTCCGGTGTGATTTCCTTCGCCGGCGCGAGGCGGACCTCCACTTTGTCCGCGGTGGGCAGCCGCCGTGTGTCGCGGAGGAAGTCGACGTGGTCGTCATGGACGTTGGAGCCGTCCCAATCCCTACCATACTGCTCCGTGGCGGGAGGCATGGCAAAAGCTAGCGCGGCGGCGGAGGAATGCGCAGTGGAAGAGCGCGGCGGCGAGGCGCTGTCGCGAGAACGGGCGAGCGAAGAAGATGGTGGAAGTAGGAGGAGCGTGCGAAGGCCTGCCGCCCTCCACCTCCCCCTACTTATAGCCTCGCGAGGCAAGGCCGAAGAGGCCGGACGTGGGGGGAGACGTGGGATTAACTGCGCCCACTCCCCCCACGTCTCGCGATTATTGCGCATAAATGCGAGCCGAAACTGCCGCACGGGTCGTGCGGGCGGTTTCAGGATACAAAGGATCCGCGCCTGGGCCGGGGCGCGGACGTGGCGGGCCCCCTCCCTGCGGCGACGTCCCGTCACGCGCGTGGGTTGGCAGGCTTTCCGGCCACATGGTTCGACGACGGCCCGTGGCCGGCCCGCGGCCCGGTGCACGTACCAGCGGGCTCCCGCCCTCCGACTCCAGAAGATTTCGACTCAGGCGGCGCGCCTGACCAAGGCCGGCTCCTAACTGCCGGCTTGTCAAGATAGGAAGCTGATCGAGCTTCTCAACCCCTACTCCACCTCGAAGCCCAATCAGCTTCGGGGACTACTGTCGGAGTAAATGGCCACGGGTAGCCATACCGACTACCCCTGGTTCTTCAGAAAAATTATCAGGCCTTTGGGCCTTCAAGCACTGCATTTGGGCCGCCTTCCCTGGCCGGCTACCTCTGAATCCGACTCCCGGAAGGCGACCCAGCCTCAAACAACCCCTCCCTAGGACGACTACGGGGTGGCCGAGTCCAAGAAGCCGGCCAAGAAGGACGCCGAGTCCTAGGAGCCGGCCGAGATCACAACCACCAAAGCTGTTCCCACATAACGGCGACAGGACGGGGAGTGACCATAGTGTGGCCCACTATCCCCGAAGCCCGAGGCGGGCATGGCTACAGGAGGCCGTACGGGACGACCGTCTCCCGTGCGGCTTGGCACTGTAGCCATGCTAGCCTCGACGTCATCCACGACAGTCTCCCGTACGGCCCGCGGGCGGCGGGCCCCTTCAGCCAGAGAGAGGCGTGAAGGCGGCCCAGCCTTTCCCAGTCGGCCAAGAGCGTAGCCGGCCTCCAGAAGCCGGCTACTCCCTTCCTCGAAGCAGGAGCCCCATTAAGGAGACAAGACGAGGTAAGGCTACAGTGAGAGCCCCCGAGGCGGCCCACTGTAGCCACGCTTACCTCGACAAAGCCCTCGTCATCAGAGGCGAGGCTACAGTAAGCAGCCGCCGACACGACCCTAGGCGGTGGGGTCGGCCTGTCGACCAAGGAGCCGGCAGCCGGCGGGACCCACCAGCCGGCGGGACCCAATTGCCGGCGGAGAAGCCGGCAAGCGTAGACAGTGACGGCTGGGACCAGCTCCCAGTCGGATTACCATTGTACCCCCGGGGGGTAGGCCTATATAAACCCCCCGGAGCACCCATGCAAAGGGTTGGCCGCTGAGCATAGTTGGCTTCCAAGCATAGCACACACACCATAGATAGAGGGAAGCAAGAGCTAGCCTTGTTCTTTTCCCTTGATCCCAAACAGCTCTAGGAGCGATTGTAGCTACCTTTCCTGATCTAGTGATCATGCGGAGACCCCGCAGAGCAGGACTAGGGGTGTTATCTCCTCGGAGAGCCCCGAACCTGGGTAAGATCCGCCGACGTGCATGTCTTCGCCTCATCCCGTTTCCAGGCATCGGCGACGTTCTATTGGCTCCCACACAGATAAGCCATCCGTTGGCATATGTCGCACCAACCACCCGACACTCCTACTTTGAAGGGGGGAGTCCTACTCCCGATGGGAGTAGGACTCCTCATGGGGCGCACCATAGGAGGCCGGCCCCCTACCCCCTCCTCCACTCCTTTATATACGGGGAGGGGGGAACCCCTTGGAGACACACAAGTTGATCAGTTGATCTTTTAGCTGTGTGAGGTGCCCCCCTCCACCATAATCCACCTCGGTCATATCGTAGCGGTGCTTAGGCGAAGCCCTGCGTCGGTAGCATCATCATCACCGTCATCACGCATTCGTGCTGACGGAATTCTCCCTCGAATCTCTGCTGGATCGGAGTTCGTGGGACGTCACCAAGCTGAACGTGTGCTGAACTCGGAGGTGTCGTGCGTTCGGTACTTGGATCGGTCGGATCGTGAAGACGTACGACTACATCAACCGCGCTCTCATAACGCTTCCGCTTACGGTCTACGAGGGTACGTGGACGACACTCTCCCCTCTCGTTGCTATGCATCACCATGATCTTGCGTGCGCGTAGGGAAATTTTTGAAATTACTACATTCCCCAACTGGCGGGGCCCACTATGGACCAGGCCTACCCTACGAGGTGGGTTGCCCGGCCTTTACCCGTGAGCTGCGGCAGTTCCAGTGGCCCTCCCACGGCACATTCAAGCCCGACATCGGCGAGAAGTACAATGGCAAAACCCATCCGTCAGAGTTCCTCAGCATCTACACCATCGCCATGCAAGCTGCTGGGGCTCACGACGACAAGGTGCTTGCCAATTACTTCCCGTTGGCACTTAAACCCAATGTCATGTCATGGTTGAAGCACTTGCCGGTGGATTCTATTTCTTCTTGGTCGGATCTATGCCATGAGTTTGTTGGCACCTTTACGGGGGGCACCAAGCTCATGGCCAGGAAAGCGATTTGCATATCATCCCCCAGAAAGAAGGTGAAGCCCTGCGCAAGTCCGTACAGAGATTCAGCCGGGTGCAGTACAACATTGTCACGACGGTTTTCCAATAAAAATATTTATTGAGAAACCGATCCCTTTTACGGACCAGTAGAAAAGAATCCTTCCCACTGGTAGACAATATCTTGATCACAGAAGAAAAACCAGGAGTACTAAATATAATACAAGGTTGAGCGGAGACGGCTCAACAATTTATTACAAGCACGCCAATAAAACATAAAGGCGGATAGGGTGGCATAACTACTGACTCACATAAAAGCGGTGGTGGGTATGCCACAGCGAAGTGGGTGACATGACTCCTGAATCTAACAGCTCTTCGAGCATCGGAGTGAGGCTCGAGGATACTTATTGTGGGTGGCGGAAGCGTATATAATACAAGTGACCAATATCCAGGATCGCACGGGACTGACTGGGACTCCTCTAGGCGTCGAACTCACTATCAAACTCTTCATCCATGAGATCGCCTTCGTCAACATCTGGCCAAATCAACAAGCCGGGTGAGTACTATGAAAGTACTCGCAAGACAGTATGGAAATAAGATATAACAAATGTAAACATGATGCATATGAACAGATTAATAGAGCGCACTCAGACAATGAGATAACAATGCATGGGAAAATAAAAGGAAGTCGGGCGGTAGTCCTCCCGAAATCCCAAAGTAATGCTGAAGGCCAATCGAGTGTCTGAATGACTCCTCGAAAGGGTACAAATGAGATAACAGTGCCGCAGTCGGGCGTCAAGGCGACACCACATAAAGGGCTTATAATGGAAGATAAATGACAGTGCGTGCCACAGTCGGACGTCTGAGCGACATCACGTAAAGGGCTTATATCAAAAGCAAATAACGAGCGTGCCACAGTCAGACGTCTAGGCGACATCACATAAAGGGCTTATATCAAAAGTGAATGATAAGAGTGCCACAGTCGGACGTCTGAACGACATCACATAAAGGGCTTATATCGAAAGTAAATGACAAGAGTG